>NW_026596079.1:29588627-29600994 GCF_907164565.1 Psammomys obesus | reverse complement strand
CTAAAGAAGATAATCAAGAAAGTGGACACAGGCGAAGGTGATTAATCTTCATTTAGAAAGACAAATGGGATGTGCCTTGAACTTATGACAGGAGTCTACCACAAAAGGCATCTGAAAGACTCTACCTAGCAGTGTTTCAAAGCAGACACTAAGACTCATAACCAAACCCTCGGCAGAGTGCAGGGAATCATATGAAAGAAGGGAAGTTAGTATGATATGGAAAGGATAGGAGCTCTACAAGGACCAAATATACCTGGGCACAGGGTCTTTTCTGAGACTGACACTCAACCAAGGACCATCTATGGATATAACCTAGAACTTCTGCTCGGATGTGGCCTGTGGTAGCTCAGTAACCAAGTAGTTTTCCAAAGTAAGGGGAACACGGACTATTTCTAACAGGATCTCAAGGGCAGGCTGTTTGACACCTCCCCCCAGGGGAGGAGCAGTCTGTTAGGCCACAGAGGAGGACTTTGCAGCCAGCCCTGAAGATACCTGATAAAACAGGGACAGATGAAAGGGGAGGAGGTCCTCCCCTATCAGGGGACTTGGAAAGGGGCAGGGAGGAGACCAGGGAGGGAGTGTGGGGTTGGGGAGGGAATGAGGGAGTGGGATACAGCTGGGACACAGAGTTAACAAAATGTAACTAAAAATAAAAAATAAAAAAAAATTTAAAAAAAAAAAAAAAAAAAAAAAAGAACATAGGATAGTAGGATACTCCAAGAGAACTGTATCTTTTCATGTCAGCATGGATGACTATCACTCTATAGCTATACAGATCCTCAACTGTCGTTAGCATTCTACTCTATGCATACCCTAACACCCCCTGAGACCATATACAACCGGAGAGTTATATTCTTTAACAAGGTAAACCAAAAGACAAAATAAATTAATTGGACAAAACAGAAATAGTCTTGAAAATCACTGATTGTGGAAAAATTAAAATCTAACAACATACATTTGAACCAAAAGAAATTCATTTAATTTTTTGTTTATGTATATGTTCACCAAGAGCAAAGAGGTGATTTTTTTCACCAATATTGAATGAAGAACATTGTTGATTCTATAAAGATGATCTATAAAAAAACTCTTTAATCTTACATTAAAAACATAGATTTAATATGAAAGAAAAGATAATGTTACTTTGTATCTTAATAAAAAATTATTCCAAAAGAAAATGCTTTGATTTTGGAATGAACCAAAATGAACTTGTTGGTTCTCCAAGCTAAAAATTGGAGAAACTTCAGAATTAATTAATAATAATCACAACAATAATAATAATAATAATTTGTCTTAGTTACTTTTATATTGGTGTGAAGAGATACATGATCACGGCAACTTATAAAAAAAAAATCTAAACTTGGAGTTCACAGTTCCAGGGGGTGAGAGTTCGTGACGATTATGTTGGAAAACATGTCAGCAGGCTTACAAGCAAGGTAATTGAGCAGAATTGTATGAGTATCACTGGGTCAGACTTTTAGTGATCCACTTGTATTTAAGTAATTTTTTCTCCTTTAAATAATTCCTCATACATATTACTATAAGTAAGAACAACAAGATACAAAAACACTAAAAAAAAAAAAAAAAGAAAAGAAAAGAAAAAAATTTAAAAAGCAGAAAATAAAATCAAGGACACAAGCTTCTGTATTACAAAGGAATTACAAGGAAATGGAACATACACATTTGATACACAAATCTGTAGCTGTCTTTCTGCCTGTTTCTAGATATGTGCACTAATCTGTTTATTATCTCTGTTTGTGACTTATGTTTTGGACTTAACACACCCAAAATAAAATTCTCACTTGACATCACTAATTTCTTGCAAACTTAACAAATGGGAGCTGTACTGACACTCACCTCAGACCCAAAATCTTAATAGTCTTTACTTTCTCAATTTTCCTCCATCTATAAATCAGCCAAACATGTTTGATTTAGCTATTCCTTACACTTAAGACTCTTTCAACAATTATTTATTCCCTTAACAATTAAAAAACTCTATATTATTTTCTATATTATTTTCATCTGCTGTAGGAAGGGAAATTTCCTTGTTGGTAGCTATGTATATAGCATAATGTTATTATGAGTCACTTAAATGCTACATTATTTTAATAGTTCAATAATACTTGGTTTTACTCTAGGTCACTGAACTATTTAGTCTTAGATTCCTAGTCATCACAAAAGTGACAGGTATGGGTGTCATCATGTATACTGAGATATTGTATAATCATGTATATTGTATAATCATGTATAATCAGATATTGGTTGGGTACTTCCATCAGCTTTGATGCTGGCTTGTGTTTACATTCCCAGTACAGAAAGCTTCATTTGATGACAAGATATGTCCAGTTGAGACTCTGTCTCTCCACTATTTGACAATTCCATTCAGATTGCCTTCAAATATGTATACCTTTTACAAAGCTTTTACTGTATTAGGTTTCCATACTATACCTCAAATAGATTCCATACTAAACCTTAACTTTAGCTTTTGCTTCATGGATTCCAGCCCTAGTTCCTATTTTCCCTTCCCATACAGAGCTGATTGTCACATTCCAGTTTGCTCATGGAATCCATAAATATCTATCCTATTTCCCTTTCCTAAGAAGATCTATAGCTCCTCCCAGTCCCTTATTCTATACATAAGCTCTGTAGCTTTACAGCTAGTAGGTGGTTTAGTATTGACTTAATAATAATATCTATATATAAGCAAATATATAGTATATTTTTTCTGGGTCTTGGTTACTTTACTCATGTTGATTCTATGTATTATCATTACAGCAGCAATGAACATAGTACAACAAATGTTTCTGTGGTACGATGAAGCATATCTTAGGTTTATGCTGAAGTGGTAAAGCTGGATTTTGGATATATCAATTCCCATCTTGCTAAGGAAGAGCCACAGTATGATTAAAACTGTTGTAGTGTTTTTGTTTTGATTTTCGTTGATTGTTTTCTTTTGATATTTATTTATTTATCTATTTATTTATTTATTTTGGGGGATGTAGTAGGGTATCTTTTATTTATTTATTTTTATTAGTTACACTTTATTCACTTTGTATTCCCCCATAAACCCCTCCCTCCTGCCCTCCTAATCCCACCTTCCCTCCCCCTTCTTCACACATGGCCCTCCCCAAGTCCACTAATAGGGGAGGTCCCCCTCTCCTTCCTTCTGATTTTAGTCTATTAAATCTCATCA
This sequence comes from Psammomys obesus, assembly GCF_907164565.1. Lineage (NCBI taxonomy): Eukaryota > Metazoa > Chordata > Mammalia > Rodentia > Muridae > Psammomys > Psammomys obesus. The sequence continues at coordinate 29,597,804 of NW_026596079.1, read as the reverse complement.
GGAGTGGCTGCATTGTCATCTTCTGTGGCCTGGAAAGGCTGTTCCCCCTGCATGGGGAGGTGATCAAAGAGCAGGCCAATAAGTTTATGTCAGAAGCAGTCTCTGTTCCCATTACTATGTAACCCACTTGGACATGAACTGCCATGGGCTACATCTATGCAGGGGTTCTAGGTTATCTCCATGCATGGTACTTGGTTGGAGTATGAGTCTCTGGAAAGACCCCTGTATTCAAATTTTCTGGTTCTGTTGTTCTCCTTGCGGGGTTCCTGTCCTCTCCAGATCTTACTATTTCCCACTTCTTTCACAAGATTCAACGCTGTCTCCCCAACAGTTGGCCATAAGTCTCAGCATCTGCTTTGATAGTCTGAAGGGCAGAGCCTTTCAGAGGTGTTCTGTGGCAGGTTCCTAACTTGTTTCTTGTTTTCTTCTTCTTTTGATGTCCATCCTCTTTGCCTTTTGGGACAGGGATTGAACATTTTAGTCAGGGTCCTTTCTCTTGATTAGTTTCTTTAGATGTGCAGATTTTACTAGGTTTATCCTATATTATATGTCTATATGAGTGAGTGTATACCTATATAATGAGTGTGTCTTTCTGTTTCTGGGACAGCTCACTCAGGATGATTCTTTCCAGTTCCCACCATTTACCTGCAAATTTCATGGTTTCCTTGTTTTTCATTGCTGAGTAGTATTTCATTGTTTAGCAAGATCCACTGCTTAGTGGGGTGAACGTGTGTGGGGTGCATTAGATGGCTTCCATGGTTACTTGTTGCTTTCTCAGAGAACCATGGTTTGGGTCACCCCACACACAGGTCAGCTCCCAGCCATCATAACTCCATTTCTGTTGTATCCAGCATACTCTTCTGGCCTCCACAAACATCAGGAACAAATGTAGTACAAATAATATATGCAGGAAAAAAACCTCATACATACATAATTAAAATAAATACATCTTACAACAGTGGTGTTCAGCCTGCCTAATGCTGTGACTCTTGAATACAGCTACTCATGTAGTGGTGAACCCTCACCTTAGAATTATTCTGTTGCTAATTCATAACTGTAATTTTTGTACTGTTATGTACAAAAGGATATCTGATATGTGATCTACAAAGAAATTGTGACCCACAGGCTAAGAGCCACTGTTTTAGATGACACATAGAAAACTAAGAAACTTTCAACAATTAAATTGTCCAATGCTTATTTAATGATAGAAAAGAATATACAAAAATAATAACTGGCATCATTTCTACAAAATCAGAACTTGGGAGGGCCAAGTAAGAGGCTTTTGTTTTACATAATGTACTTTCAGATATCATTCAACATGATTTCGTTTGTTAAATACCTTTTCTTGCCCCACGGTTACTGAAAACATTATGTTTTGTGGAATGGTGATACCATTCTGTAGAAACTGCATCAGTACCTTTCATATTCTTGAATTTTGATTATATTTAAAATGTAATCTGACTTACATTTTCACTTATGACAACAGATTTTTACAATATCATCAATCACATAATCATGATTATTTTGTAAAAAGAATTAACCAGATCAAAAGATGAAATCATATTTAGTGAAATAGTTTGTTTTGCTCATAAGCAAGAAGACAGGCTCTGAGTTACCAGAATTATCTAGGTTATCTGTCATTATCTGACATCATATCTTAGCTCATATTCTTTTGAAAGAGTTTTACAAGGAAATATCAGTCACATACTTTCTAATGTGAACAATTTTGAATATATCTTAAAAGAAAAAATTCACTGATTCTCATTGAAATAAAGTATTTGGGTTTTTTTTGGTTTAAAAATGGAACATCTGCCTCAATGTGTTCTGCAAACACAAAGGTAGTGTCTTTTAATACATGAACATGTTTTTTATTAATATAGAGTAAAACACATAATATATAAAAGCTTTTATTTTTCTCTGTTCTATACATTTTCTATTTTTAAGATATGTTTTGTTGAGTCTTTGAGATTTTCAAATATGCTGACAATGGATTTTTTATTTACTCTCATTATTATTATTCTTATTTGTTACAATTTATTCGCTTTGTATCCCAGCTGTAGCCACTTCCCTCAAATACTCCCACTCTCCCTCCCTCTTCTACCACTATAATCTTCTCCTAGTAGACTGATCAGGGAGGTCTTTTTCACCTACTATTTTACCCTAGCCTATCTGGTCTCATCAGGACTGTCTGGATACTCTCTCTGTGGCCACCTTGCTGGGGGAAGGTGTTCAAAGAGCCAGCCGCTGAGTTCATGTCAAAGACAGCCCCTGCTCCCCTTACTAGGAAACCCATATGGTGACTGGCTTACATCTGAGCAGGGGGCCTAGGTCCTCTCCATGGATGGTCTTTGGTTGATTCATCAGTCTTTGCAGGACCCCTAAGCCCAGATTTTATGTAACCACTTTGGAAATCAATCTGGTGCTTTTTCAGAAAATTAGGAAGAGTATTACCTCAATATCCAGCTATATTACTCCTGGTCATATATTTCGAAAGATGTTCAACTCTACAGCAAGGACATTTGCTCAACATTTGTTCAAAGCAGCTTTATTCATAATAGCTAGAACCTGCAAACAACCTAGATGTCCTTCAACCAAAGAATGGAAAGAGAAATTGTGGCACATTTACACAATGGAATACTGCTCAGGTATTAAAAACAAGGAAATCATGAAATTCGCAGGCAAATAGATGGAACTTGGAAAGATCATCTTGAGTGAGGTGAACCAAAGCAGAAAGACACACATGGTATATATTCACTCATAAGTGGATATTAGCCATATCATATAGGATAAACATACTAAAATCTATACTCCTAAAGAAGCTAAACAAGGAGGACCCTAGAAAAGTGGCTTAATCCTTATTCAGAAAGGCAAACTGGATAGATATCAGAAGCAAGAGAAGACAAGGAACAGGACAGGAGCCTACCACAGAGTTACTCTGAAAGACTCTACCCAGCTGGGTATCAAAGCATATGCTTAAACTCATAGCCAAACTTTGGGCAGAGTGCAGGAAATCTTTTTTTTAACTTTTATTAATTACACTTTATTCACTTTGTATCCCCCCATAAGCACCTGCCTCCTCCCCTACCAATCCCACTGTCCCTCCCCCTTCTTCACACATGGCCCTCCCCAAGTCCACTGATAGGGGAGGTCCTCCACTCCTTCCTTCTGGTCTTAGTCTATCAGATCTCATCAGGAGGGGCTGCATTGTCATCTTCTGTGGCCTGGTAAGGCTGCTCCCCCCTCAGGGGGAGGTGATCAAAGAGCAGGCCAATCAGTTCATGTCAGACTCAGTCCCTCTTCCCATTACTATGTAACCCACTTGGACACTGAACTACCATGTGCTACATCTGTGCAGGGGTTCTAGGTTATCTCCTTGCATGGTCCTTTGTTGGAGTATGAGTCTCTGGGAAGACCCCTGTATTCAAATTTTCTGGTTCTGTTGCTCTCCTTGTGGAGTTTCTGTCCTCTCCAGATCTTACTATTTCCCACTTCTTACATAAGATTCCATGCTGTCTGCCCAACCGTTGGCCATAAGTCTCAGCATCTGCTTTGATAGTCTGAAGGGCAGAGCCTTTCAGAGGTGTTCTGTGGCAGGTTCCTAACTTGTTTCCTGTTTTCTTCTTCTTTTGATGTCCATCCTCTTTGCCTTTCGGGACAGGGATTGAAATTCAGGGTCCTTTCTCTTGATTAGTTTCTTTAGATGTTCAGATTTTACTAGGTTTATCCTATGTTACGTGTCTATATGAGTGAGTATATACCATGTGTGTCTTTCTGTTTCTGGGACAGCTCACTCAGGATGATCCTTTCCAGGTCCCCCCATTTAATCTTATGAAAGAAGGAGGCAATAGAAAGACCTGGAGAGGGTAGGAACTCCAACAAAGCTACAATGGGTTTTTATATTTTAACCCTGAACTCATTGCCATAACTCTTTCCATGTCCATTTTGCACCTGCTAGCCCTTCACACGTTTTTTATCTATTTTTGTCTTTTCTGAAAAGAAAAACCCACTGAGTACAATTAGTGCTGCCTTTAAATTCATGATGGTGGAACAATTCAGGATAGCATGGTTGACCTTCCAGGAGCAACTCCCTTAAAAACTCATACATTCCTCCATCCCATTCTCTCTTCTCATTCTCCTTAAAAAAATGGGATATTCCCCCATGAGGACCAACTCATTCTGGCACATTAAGATACTCCAAAAGGAAATATATCCTCTTGTACTGAGGCCATACGTGGCAGCCCAGCTATAAGAACAAGATCCAAAGACAGGCCTCAGAGTCAGAGAGGGCCCTGCTCTAGTTGCTTGGGGGACCAAGCTATTCATCTTCTACATATGTGCAGGGGTCCTCAGACTAGTCTATATATGGTTTTTGATTGATCATTCAATCTCTGTGAGCCCCCATTGACCCAGGTCACTTAACTCAGTAGGTCTTCTTGTGGAGTCCTTGACCCGTCAGCTCCCTTATTCATTCCCCCAACTTTTCTACATGACCCTCTTAGCTCCAACTGATGTTTGATTGTATATCTTTGCATCTGTTTCCATCAGCTGCTAGGTGAAGCCTCTCAGAGGAGTTTTGGTAGGCTTCTGTCTACAAGCATAACAGAGTAACACTAATAGTGTTGGGAATTGTTTTTTTTTTTTTTTCTCCTGGGATGGGTCTCAAGAAGGGTCAGACTTTAGTTTGCCATTCCCTGAAGCTTTGTTCCATCTTTGTCCATCCACGTATTGTAGGCAGGAAACAAATTTAGTTCAAAGGTTTTGTTGAGGGGTTAGTGTCCTTATCCCTCTACTGGAAGTCCTGCCTGGCTGCAACAGGTTCCATATTCTCTGCTGCTAGGAGTCTCAGCTAGGATTGCACTCTTAGATTTCCTGGGGCCTCCCCTATCCAAGGTCCCTAGCAAATCCTATAGATGGCCCGCACCTCCAATTCCCTTTCTCTCACCCAGCCCTCTCTCTCCTGCTCTCCCTACTCTTAATCTCCACTCCCGATCCCCACCCCATCTCCTCTCCTACCAAATTCCTTCTTTCTATCCACCTCCAATGCCGATTTTATTTTCCATTCTGAATGAGAGACAAATTTCTTCCCTTGCCGCCCCCCTTGTTACTTTCCTTCTTATGGTATGTGGATAGTAGTATGTAATCCTGTAATATATGGCTAATATCCACTTATCAATGAGCACATACCATAACTCTCTTTTCAGGTCTGATTTACCTCAGTGAGGTTGATCTTCTCTACCTCCTTCCATACGCCTGTAAATTTCATGATGTCTTTGTTTTTAATAGCTGAGCAGTATTCCATTGTGTAAATATACCACAATTTTCTAATCCATTCTTAGGTTGAGGGATATCTGTGTAGTTTCCAGTTTTGGGCTATTACATATAAAGCTGCTATAAACATAGTTGAGCAAGTGTCCATGCTGTATGGTGGAACAAATTTTGATATATTCCCAGGAGTGATATAGCTGGGTCTGGAGGTAGATCCATTCTTAACTTTCTGAGAAACCTCCATATTGATTTCCACAATGACTGTACAAATTTACATTCACACCAGCAATGGAGGAAGTTTTCCATGCTTTACATCCTCACCAGCACATGCTATCACTTGAGATTTTTTTTAATCATATCCATACTAATAGGCATAAGTTAGAATCTCAGAGTCATTTTGATTTGCATTTGTCTGATGACTAAAGAAGATGAGCATTTCTTTAAGTGCTTCCTCGCCATTAGAGATTCCACTGTTGAGAATTCTGTGTTAATCTATGTACCCCATTTTTAATTGGGTTATTTGGTTTGTTGATGTTTAATTTCTTGAGTTCTTTATATATTTTGGATATTAGTCTTCTTTCAGGATTGGTGAAGATCTTTTCCTATTCTGTTACCTGCTGTTTTGTCCTATTGACAGTGTCCTTTGCCTTGCAGAGGCTTTTCAGTTTTATGATGTCCCGTTTATTGATTGTTGATCTTAGAGCTTGGGCTATTGGTATTCTGTTTAGGGAGTGGAATCCTGTGTCTATGAGTTCAAGGCTATTAACCACTTTTTTTCTATTAGATTTAATGTATCTGATTTTATACTGAGGTCTTTGATCCACTTGGACTTGAGTTTTGTACAGGGTGATAAATATATATCTATTTGCATGCTACTGTGTGCAGAAATCCACTTAGACCAGAACCATTTGTTGAAGATGTTTACTTTTTTCCATTGTCTGTTTTTTGTTGTTGTTATTGTTTTGTTTGTTTTTATGTTTTGTTTTGCTTGTTAATCTAAAATCAAGTGTCGATGGGTTGTGGGGTTATTTCTGGGTGTTTGATTCGATTCCACTGGTGAACTGGTCTGTTTCAGTGCTAATACCATGCAATTTTTATTACTGCTCCTCTGTATTACAGCTTGAAATAAAGGGTGGTAATACTCCAGATATTCTTTTATTGTACAGGGCTGTCTTAGCTATTTTGGGTTTTTTGTTTGTTTGTTTTCCATATGAATCTGAGAATTACTCTTTCTTTTTTTTTTTTTTGTGGTATATTTGCCAATATAGGTTATTCTTTTTTTTTTAATTTTTATTTTTATTTTTAGTTACAATTTGTTAACTCTGTGTCCCAGCTGTATCCCACTCCCTCATTCCCTCCCCAACCCCACACTCCCTCCCTGGTCTCCTCCCTGCCCCTTTCCAAGTCCACTGATAGGGGAGGACCTCCTCCCCCTTCATTTGACCCTGTTTTATCAGGTACCTTCAAGGCTGGCTGCAAAGTCCTCCTCTGTGGCCTAACAGGACTGCTCCTCCCCTGGGGGGGGGGGAGGTCAAACAGCCTGCCCTTGAGATCCTGTTAGAAATAGTCCTTGTTCCCCTTACTTTGGAAAACTACTTGGTTACTGAGGAGAATTACTCTTTCAAGGTCTGTAAAGAAATGTGTTGATATTTTGATGGGAATTGCATTGAACCTGTACATTGCTTTTGTTAAGGTAGTCATTTTTACTGTGATAAACCTATCAATCTATGAGCATAGGAGATCTTTCCATTTTCTAATGTCTTCTTCAATTTCTTTCTTTAGCACCTTGAAGTTCTTGTCATAGAAATCTTTCTCTTGCTTGATTAGGGTGTTGCTTCTCTCATTTCTCTATAGCCCTTTTGTCATCTGTATAGAAAATAGCAACTGTTTTTTTCTGTTGTTGTTGTTGTTTGTTTGTTTTTTGTTTGTTTGTTTTTTAGTTAATTTTCTATCCAGCCACTTTGCTTAAGGTGTTTGTCAGCTGCAGGAGATTTCTGGTAGAAGTTTGGGGTCTCTTATACTTACAATCACATCATCTGTGAATACCAATAACTTTACTATTTCCTTTCTATTTGTATCCCTTTGTTCTCCGTTGGTTTCCTTAATGTTTTAGCAAGGATTTCAAGAAGAGAAGGGAAGTGAGGAAAGTGGGAAACATTTTCTTGTCTCAGATTTTAGTGGAATTGCTTTAAATTTCTCTCCATTTAATTTTATTTTGACTATTGGCTTGCTGCATATTGCCTTTATTGTGTTTAGGAATCTGTCTTGTAACCCTTATCTCTCTCAAAACTTGTAACATGAAGGGGATTTGGATTTTGTCAAAGGCTGTTTCAGCATCTAATGATATGATCATTTGTTTGTCTGTTTTTCTTTCAGGTTGTTTATTTGGTGCATTGCATAAATGGATGTTCATATATTGAACCATTCCTGTATCCCTAGGATAAGCCTACTTAATCATATTGGATAATGTTTTTTTATGTGTTCTTGGATTCGGTTTGTATTTTATTGAGTATTTTTGCATCAATCTTCATAAGAGATATTGGTCTGAAATTTACTTCCTTCATTGGGCCTTGTTGTGGTTAGGTATCATGTGACTATGGCCTCATAGAATGACTTTGGCAATGTTCCTTCTGCTTCCATTTATGGGAAATAATTTGAGGAACATTACTATTGGCTCTTCTTTAAGGAGCTGGTAGAATTCTGCACTGAAACTATATTCCTCGGTTTTGTGTTTTGTTTGTTTTGGTTTTGGTTGGAAGACTTTTAGTGACTGCTTCTATTTCTTTGGGGATGATAGGACTGTTTAAAATGTTTACTTAATCTTGATTTAAATTTGATAAATGGAATCTATCAAGAAAATTTACCATTTCTTTAGATTTTTCACTTTTGTGGAGTATAAGATTTTGAAGTGATTCTTGGGTTATTATCTGTTTTCATTTCTCATTTTGTTAATTTGTATATGACCTCTCTGCCTTTCAGATAGATAGCTTGGCTAAGGCTCTATCTATCTTAGAAAACTAGCTCGTGTTTTTGTTGATTCTTTGTAATGTTCTCTGTTTCTAAGTTATTGATTACAGCCCTAGGTTTGATTATTTCCTTCTATCCACTCCTCTTACATGTATTTGCTACATTTTCTTCTAGATTTTTCAGGTGTGCAATAAAGTTGCTAGGATTAGGTCTTTTCAATTTCTTTATGAAGGCACTTAGTGCTATGCACATTCCTCTTAGTACTGCTTTCTTTATTATTATTATTATTATTATTATTATTATTATTATTATTATTTTCTTTTTAGTTACATTTTGTTAACTCTGTGTCCCAGCTGTATCCCACTCCCTCATTCCCTCCCCAACCCCACACTCCCTCCCTGGTCTCCTCCCTGCCCCTTTCCAAGTCCACTGATAGGGGAGGACCTCCTCCCCTTTCATCAGACCCTGTTTTATCAGGTATCTTCAGGGCTGGCTGCAAAGTCCTCCTCTGTGGCCTAACAGACTGCTCCTCCCCGGGGGGGGGGGGGACAAACAGCCTGCCCTTGAGATCCTGTTAGAAATAGTCCGTGTTTCCCTTACTTTGGAAAACTACTTGGTTACTGAGCTACCACGGACCACATCCGAGCAGAAGTTCTAGGTTATATCCATAGATGGTCCTTGGTTGAGTGTCAGTCTCAGAAAAGACCCTGTGCCCAGATATGTTTGGTCCTTGTAGAGCTCCTATCCTTTCCATATCATACTAACTTCCCTTCTTTCATATGATTCCCTGCACTCTGCCGAGGGTTTGGTTATGAGTCTTAGTGTCTGCTTTGAAACACTGCTAGGTAGAGTCTTTCAGATGCCTTTTGTGGTAGACTCCTGTCATAAGTTCAATGCACATCCCATTTGTCTTTCTAAATGAGGATTAATCACCTTCGCCTGTGT
>NW_026596079.1:29560855-29578627 GCF_907164565.1 Psammomys obesus | reverse complement strand
CTAGTCCAGATGCTTTCTGGGAAGTCCTGGGGTCTCTTCACTGTGCTTTCCAAGCTTTGGAGGCCCAGCGCCTGGTGTGTCTAGCTTGTATGGCGTTTCTGTCTGGTTTTGGTGAGTATATAGCATATTCTCTGTCACTGTGGGATTGGTCGGGCTGTACCGTCAGTGATGGCACTCCTGCGGAGCTAGTATGGCGTCTAGCAGACTCGGGCCCTGGGAGGATGGTGCATCCGCAGCGCGAATCTGGGGCTCCAAGACACAGTACTGCTGGCCTTTGCCGATAAAGGGCCTGGGGCTCCGCCTCAGTGGCTGCAGGCCCCAGGCAGTTAGGTCTGCGCTGAGAAAAGCGAGTCCGCTGTGCTGAGGAGGAGGGAGGTCTGGGGGAGGGGAGCTCCGAGAGATCAAAGGATCCTTTCTCACCTTCCCCAAACAAGTCCCTGGGTGACCCGAGACCAAGGTTTTCACCTCCTGCGATGTTCCCTGTTGTTTAGAAAGTCTCTCCATTGTTTCCCTGGCTTCAGAAGTTCTTCCACTCATCAACTCAGAACTTTATCTCTTTCACAGCTCGGAAACTGTGTGTGCTAGTCGCCATCTTGGCTCTGCCCCCCTTAGTACTGCTTTCATTGTGCCCTTTAAGTTTGGGTATGTTGTGCCTTCATTTTCATTGAACATTAATATGTTCTTAATTTTTTTATTTATTCCCTTACCAGTTGGTCTTTGAGTAGAGAGTTGTTCAGTTTCCAACATTTTGTAGGCTTTCAGTTGTTTCTGTTGTTGTTGAAGTTCAGGTTTAATGCAAGGTGATCTAATAAAACACAAGGGATTATTTCACTTTCTTGTATCTGTTGAGGCTTTCTTTGTGAGAGAATACAAGGTCAATTATGGAGAAGGTTCTATTAGGTGGTGATTAGAAGATATGTTCTTTTGTGTTAGGTTGAAACATACTGTAGATGTCTGTGAGTTCATTTGGGTTATGCTGTCTTTTAGTTTCATTATTTCTTTATTTAGTTTTTCTCTTGATTGGTGAGAGTGGGTGTTGAAGTCTCCCACTATTTATGTGTGGGGATCAATGTGTGATATAAGCTTTAGTAATCTTCCTCTTGCAAATGAGGTTGCCCTTGTATTTGGGGCATAGATGTTCGTTTTGCCCCAAGATGAGATGTCATCTTGGTGGATTTATATTTGATGACTATGACATGTTCATCCCCATCTCTTTTGATTAATTTTGGTTGGATGTCTTTTATTAGATAAGAGAATGTCTACTCTTGCTTATTGGTCTATTTGCTTGGAAAACTTTTTGTAGCATTTTACTCTGAGGTAATGTCTATCTTTGTTGCTAAGGTATGCTTCTTGTATGCAGAAGAATGATGAAACCTGCTTACATATTCATTCTGTTAGCCTGTGTCTTTTTTTCCTATTATTATTATTATCATTTATTAAAATTTATTCAATTTATATTCAGACGTGGCCACCTCCTCCATCTCTTCCCAAACTGATCCTCCCTTCCTCTTCTCTCCCTATGCCCCTCCCCTAGTTCACTGATAGTGGAGGTCCTTCTACCCTTCTATTTGACTCTAGCCTATGAGGTCTCATCAGGACTGGTTGCATTGTCTTCTCTATAGACTAGCAAGGCTGCACTCCCCAAGGGGAGGTGATCAAAAAGTCTGTCACTGAGTTCATGCCAGAGAAAGTCTCTGCTCCCCTTATTAGGGACCCCACTCAGCTATAGCCTGTGTCTTTTTATTGGCGAATTGAGTCAATTGACATTGAAAGACATTAGTGACTCAAGATTGCTAGTTCCTGTTGTTTAGTTGTTGGTGATCTGGAAGTGATTGTATGTGTTTGTGTGTGTGTGTGTGTGTGTGTGTGTGTGTGTATTGTGTATGTGTGTGCTCCTTTATTTTGGTTTTGCTGCATAGAATTATTCATTTCCTTTGTTTCCTTGGATGTAGTTAACCTCTTTGTGTTGGAGTTTTCCTTCTAGTATGTTCTGTGTGGATGGATTTGTTAAAATTGATATTGTTAAAATTGTTATTGTTTAACAATTGTTATTGATATTGCTTAAAATTGTTAAAATTTGGTTTTGTCATGGAATAGCTTGTTTTATTTATCTATAGTGATTAAAAATTTTTCTGGGATAATCTGGGCTGATATTTGAGATCTCTTAGGGTCTGTGAAACATCTGGCCAGGCTCTTCTGACTTTTAGAATTTCTGCTGAGAAATCTGTAATTCTGAGAGGTCTGTATTTATATGCTACATGGCCTTTTCCCTTTGCAGCTTTTAATATTCTTTCTTTGTTTTGTACATTTAGAGTTTTGATTATTATGTGGCAGAAGTATTTTCTATTCTGGATCACTTACTTTACTTTCTTTAAGCTTCTTATATGGTTATAGGCACCTCTTTCTTTAGGTTTGGGAAATTATTTTTTGTATAATTTTGTTGAAAACATTTTCTGGTCATTGGAGCCAGAACTCTTCACTTTCTTCTATTCCTATTATTCTTAGGTTTCATCTTTTCATAGTGTCCCTGAATTCATGGATGGTCTGTGTCAGAAACTTTTTAGATTTACCATTTTCTTTCATTTATGTATCAAATTTTTCAATTGTATCTTCTAGGCCTGAGATCTTTTATAGTCTCTTGGTGATGCTTGAGTCTGTTGTTCCTGTTCTTCCCTAAGTTTTCCATCTCTAGGATTCCCTCAGTTTGTCTTTTCTTTTTGTTTCTATTTCATTTTCTGGTATTGAACCATTTATTTCATTTCCTTCACCTGTTTGGTTGTATTTTCCTGTATTATTTTTAAGGGATTCGTTTTTTACCTCCTTAAAGGCCTCTACTTGTTTGATTGTATTTTTCTGTATTTCTTTAAGGGATTCATTTTTCCCTCTTTAACTTCCTCTATCATCTTCATAAAGATAGATTTAAAGGAATTTTCTTGTGTTTCATCTGTGTTAGGATATCCAAGGCTTGCTGCAGTAGGATAGCTGGATACTGATGGTACCACATTCCTGTCACTCTTGTTGATTGTGTTCTTACACTGGACTTTAGCCACCTGGTTGTCCTAGGTGTTGTGCAGGTATTCCTGATGCCTGCTGGATTCCCCAAGAAGTCGGGTAGAGTTGGATGATCCTAGAGCCTGGCTAGTCATCTGGGAAGGCAGGTAGAACAGTGGGCTGGAGGCTGTCCCTGGGGCCCAGCAGCCTCCTTGAGAAGATGGGTTGAGTCGTAGGTTGGAGGCTGGATGTTCATGGAGAACTAGAGCCCTCCTCAGGAGGCAGCTAGCTCTGTGGGCTGGATTCTTATGGGTTCTTATGCTTCCTTTTCAATAAAGAATAAGCTTTTTTAGAGCAATGATGATGTGTTTATTCTAGATAAATAATGGGAAATTCAAAACTTTCTCTCACTTGTCAACAACACACATATAAATACAAGAGTTTTAGAAGAAGAATTTTGACAAGTATGTATGAAGCATTAAATTTTTTAGTATACTGAGCTAAAATTTAAGAATCACTCCGAATCTGACATAATCACATATAATGTTGAGTTTTTGATAAGGTGAAATTATATAATGTGAGATGGAAAATAATTTCAAGATTACTGTTATTTGTTGAATATTCTAATTGAAAACCTTTAGTATAATACCCAGACTACTATGTCCACCATTCTTAATAGCCTGTCATTTCTACTTAAATTGACATGACAGTGAATATTATTCGTATGTTTTAGAATTTAGAGATCATTAAATTTTATTAAATAAAACAAAAGTTTAAACATAGTGATTTTGTAACATATATCAGTGCAGATAATAGCAAGCCCAGCTGAATAAGTAAACCATAAATGTTTTCACCCCCTGAATCTGAATTTGGTAATAGAAACAGAATAGTAAGAATTAGATTTTTTAAAAGTTTGTCTGCAGATCCTGAATGTATTCACACTTGTTTCATTTCTAAGAAGTGTGTCTATACCTTCTGTAGAGTATTTTACCTCTGCTGTTGAGAGCTGTTTGCAGATGTTGTAGCTATTTCATTTTCTTTGCTGGGCTCTTCTCTCTGCTACTACATCTGATGAGGGAATGTAGCTCACTTGAACATCTTACTCCATTTAGCACTTTCATTGTCTCATAAACGATTCTATATTGCCCTGTCATGTATGTTCTCTACCAAAATAAAATGGTGACCCATGAAAACAATGGGTTCATAATTTATTTTTCTACAAGCTCATGATTATACAGGTTGAAAATGGAGATTACCAACCAATAAACAGAAAATTGCTTTTGAGAAAGGGTGTTTAAATTTTTCTATCTCTAAATATAAATATGAATAGGATAACAGCTCTTCTTGTATTTTGGAAGTACAAAATGCTTGTGTTCATTAAATAAATGTTTAGTTATATAATGTTTTATTTAAGAGACTTTATGAGGTGAGTCACTGGCACACACCTATAATCCAAGGACCCTGGGAGGCAGAACCAGGCAGATCTCTATGAGTTTGAGACCAGCCTTGTCTATAAAGTGAGTGCAGGACAGCCAAAGTTACACAGAGAAACCCTTTCCCGAAAAACAAACAAAGAAGTAGACTAATAAACAAACAAATAAAAAAACACCTCCCCCAAAAGAAAGAAACTCGATGAGACATAAAATGAAATAGGCAACTTAGTTAAAAATGGAATTGATGTCTAGCATAGGAGCCTTTTTTTATCAGTTTAGAATAATTTATCTAATGCTGTCAGATAAGGTTTTATCTGGTCATGGATATATACAATTACTTAAAAATTTCAGATCAAACTGAGGTTCATATAAATTCAAAAGTATGCAAAATAATATATTCAAAATAAAATTGCTCAGGTATGACTAAATAAATAAGATTTGGGGATTAATTCATGAATTAATGTGCTATCTGTTATAGACATTGTGAATAAAAAGGAAATATTTTACTAGAATAGTAAGACAGGCATAAGATTAAAGACAGCCACAATATATCTATGGGAATAATTAGTTATTGTGTTTTTGTTTATATGTCAAAGCAATAGAGTTAAGGGGACTGTATTTCTTTAGATAATTTCATAAGCACTAATACATCAGAGTTTACTCATTCCATTATTAACAGTGTTAAAAATGTCAAGAAAATGAAATGTCTGAAGTTGTGAACTTTGATGAGTCTTCCTGAATGGTTTAGTGCAAGAACCTATACCTTTCTGCAGATACTATTGTATTATGTTCTATTTCAGATGCTAGTAATAAACGTTCTGTATATACAAGAAAATTCTGGATCACAGGGGGTATGAACTCACTCCAATGAATACTTGCTGTGTTATCACAACTGAGCTCCCGCCAAGCACCCGTCATGAATGGAGAGCAGCTGCGCGCCCAGCTCAAAATTCCTACTCCCTCTTGGGAGGAGGCAAAAGGCGGCCAGCAGAATCTGCCACAGACCACATTGTCTGTACCCCAACCCGAGATCGGGGCTGAGAAAACCCAATCCTTTCGGGCACTACCCCAAATGCCGCCATAACCCTGCCACGGCAGAGCAGAAGGATAAAGAGGCGCACAGCGGCTTCACAGTGCCAGAACTCCACTGCTGCCAGCTGCTCCTAGCAAACAAACTACAGCTCAGGATCTGGGACTGTGGTCATTCTACATGTCCTGAGATTCTCCTGGGTCCAGTGCAATAAGGTATAGCAGCAAGTTCTATCAGCGGTGCCCCCCCCCCCGACCCCTGGCAGAGAAACGCCAGCTCAGGATCCGAATGAGAAACCCAACCCCTGCTGGCACTCCCCTGAGAGCACCTCCATAAGCTTGCCATAGCAGAGGGGAAGGTCAGAGGGGAAGGACAGAGAGGCAGCCTGCCAAGGACACAGCACCCCTCTCTCCAGCTCACCCAGAGGCCCCTAACAGAGAAACCCAAGCTCTGGATCTGAGGACACTCAACCCTACCTGGTACTCTCTCGGGATCAGCAAACATAGATTCTACCGCCAGGCTGCTTCAGGCAGAGAGATCTGGGCCCGGGATCTGGGATTGAGTACACTCAACCTAACTCTTTCCCACACCACCCAGGGACCAGCCAACATAACCCATGCTGGCAGAGGGAAAGGACAAAGAGGCAGCACACAGGAAAGGTGGACACCGAGTCCTGCGGCCACAGTGTCACAGAGCTGACTGTTAGCCTACCCGTGCACTTCCACAGCAGGACCAAATCAGAGAGTAGAGAGCAAGGGGAACCCCTGTGCATTCCAACTGGTCCTGCAAGAGAGTGAGTGAGCCTTCTAGGGAGAGTTTGCCTCAGACCCAGGGCCTCTCCAGAGAAGCAACCAGATGAGATCCCTGTCACCCACACCCCTAGTGTGTGCATCATAGGGATTCTTGGGATAGCAACCCCAACAGTGAAGGCTCTGCCTTGTGGGTCAACAAGTATAATCCAGGCAAACAATCCCTGGATCCCAGACAGAGATGCATACTAGTTTCGCCTGTGGGACAATGCAATAGTCAGAGAATCCGTGCATGCACACAGCACTGCGAATAGCACCAGTGTCACATTCCTTACTTAGGTAAAATTGAAACTACAACGCACACTCCCAAACCAGTGAACCTCTCTCATCTTCCTGAAAAAACAGTCCAGAAAACAGAAAGAGACGATCTTAGCCTGAATTACAAACTCGAGGAGCAAACAGAGAGGGTTATAAATAACCAGATGGCTAGAGGCGGATATAAGAACATACCCAACAAAAATCAGGACATAATGACCTCACCAGCAACCCCACAAACTAATGGACACTTCAATTTACTAAATACACAAGAAAACGACTTCAAAACTATGTTTTTCCAGCTATTAGAGGCCCATAAAGATGAAATGAACAAAGGCCTCAGAGAAATAGCCAAAGAAATTGAGACGAACAAAGAGGAATGAAATAAAGCTCTCAGAGAAATGTCCACACAAATGAAGGCAAGTAAAGCAGAAATAAACAAAGCTCTCATAGAAATACAGGCAAATACAGCCAAATAAGTAGAGACACAATTAGTGATATATAGAGAGGAAATGGACAAAAAATAGAAGCAGTCATTGAAAAGCAGAACTCCACATTTAAATAGATGAAGGAAACGGTGCAAGACATGAAAACAGAATTAGAAGCAATAAAGAAAAGACAAATAGAGAAAAACCTGGAGCTGGAGAACATAGAGAAAAGATCAGGAACTACAGAGGTAAGCATCACCAACAGAATCCAAGAGATGAAAGAAAGAATCTCAGGAGCCAAAGATACACTTGTGGAAATTGACATGTCTCTCAAATAAAAAATAAAATCAGAAAAGTTCCAAACACAAAACATCCAAGAAATCAAGGACACCATGAAAAGACAAAACCTAAGAATAATAGGAGTAGAAGAAAAAGAAGACATCAGGCTCAAAGAACCGGAAAATATTTTCAAGAAAGTTATAGAAGAAAATTTTCCCAACTTAAAGAAAGAGATGTTCATAAATATAAAAGAGACCTACAGAATACCAAATAGACTACACCAGAAAAGAAATTTTTCATGTCATATCATAGTCAAAACACTGAACCTGCAGAACAAAGAAAAAATTTTAAAAGCAGCAAGGGAAAAGGCCAATTAACATATGAAGGTAGACCTATCAGAATCACACCAGCTTTCTCAACAGAAACTATGAAAGCCAGAAGGGCCTGGACAGAAATCATGCAGTCCTTAAGGGACCACATATGCCAACCCAGACAACTATACCCATCAAAACTTTCAATCAACATAGAAGGAGAATTCAAAATATTCCATGACAAAACCAAATTTAAACAATATCTACATAGTAAGCCAGCTCTACAGAAGTTACTAGAAGAGAAACTCCAACCCAAAGAAAACAACTACATCTATGGAAACAGAGGAAATAGATAACTACAGAACAACAACAACAACAAAAAAAATACAAGAAATGAAACTCAGCAACCCTATGAACCTCACATCAAAAGAAAGTAACAATTATTCTCCACTAGTATCTATCAACATCAAAGGACTCAACTCCCCAATAAAAACATACAGACTAACAAAATGGTTGCAGACACAGGATCTAATATTCTGTTGCGTCAAGAAACACACCTATGCAACAAAGATAAACACTACATCAGAGTAAAGGGCTGGAAAAATGTTTTTCAAGCAAATGGTTCCAGAAAACATTCTGGAGCAGCCATCTTAAAATCTAATAAAATAGACTTTCAACCCAAGTTAATCAAAAGAGATAAGGAGGGCCACTATATTCTCATCAAAGGAAAAATCCACCAAGAGGACATCAAAATTTTGAATATCTATGCTTCAAATACAAGAGCACTTACATTCATAAATGAAACATTATTAAAGCTTAAATCACACATTGATCCTAATACCTTAATAAGGGGAGACTTCAACATTCCATTTTCACCAAGGGACAGATCAACTAGACAGAAAACAAATAAATAGGGAAATAAAAGCACTTACAAGGTCCCTACATCAAATGGACCTAATAGACATCTACAGATCTTTTCACCCAGACTCAAAAGAATATACCTTCTTTTCAGCACTGCATGGAACCTTCCCCTAAATAGACCATATAGTTGGTCACAAAGCAAGCCTCAATAAATACAAAAAGATTGAAATAATCCCTTGTATTCTATCTGACCACCATGGACTAAAGCTCGACCTCAACAACAACAGAAATAACAAAAAGCTGACATGCACACGGAAACTGAACAACTTGCTAATCAGTGACAGCTGGGTTAAGAAAGAAATAAAGAAAGAAATTAAAGTCTTCCTAGAATTCAATGAAAATGAAGGCACAACATATGCAAATTCATGAGACACATGGAAAGCCATGCTCAGAGGAAAATTTATAGCACTAAGTGCCTTCAAGAAGAAATTTTTAACATCACGTACAAGCACCTTAATGGCCCAACTGAAAACCCCAGAAAAAAAAAAAAAAAAAACAATCAGATACACCCAAGAGGAGCAGACGGCTGAAATAATCAAACTCAGGGCTGAAATCAATCAATTAGAAACAAATAAAACTATTCAAAGAATCAATGAAACCAAGAGCTGGTTCTTTGAGAAAATCAACAGGATAGACAGATCCTTAGCCAAGCTAACAAAAAAGCAGAGAGAATGTATCCAAATCAGCAAAATCAGAAATGAAAAGGGTGACATACCTACAGACATTGGGGAAATCCAAACAATCATTAGGTCATACTACAAAAGCCTATATGCCACAAAATTTGAAAATCAAAATGAAATGGACAATTTTCTTGATAGAATCCATCTACCAACATTAAGTCAAGATCAAATAGAAAGACTGAAGAGCCCTATATCCTCCAAGGAAATTGAAGCAGTCATTAACAGTCTCCCCCCCAAAAAAAAGCCCTAGGCCAGATGGTTTCAGCGCAGAATTCTACCAGACCTTCAAAGAAGTGCTAACACCAATTCTCCTAAAACTATTCCACAAAATAGAAACAGAGGGAACATTACCAAACTCATTCTTTGAAGTGACAGTCATCTTGATACCTAAAACACACAAAGACCCAACAAAAAGAGAGAACTTCAGACCTATCTCTCTTATAAACATTGACACAAAAATACTCAATAAAATACTTGCAAACCGAATCCAAGAATGCATCAAAGATCTCATCCACCATGACCAAGTAGGTTTCATCCCAGGCATGCAAGGGTGGTTCAACATACGAAAATCTATCGATGTAATCCACCACATGAACAAACTGAAGGAGAAAAACCACATGATCATCTCCTTAGATGCCGAAAAAGCATTTGACAAATGCTTTTTAAAGTCTTGGAGAGATCAGGG
Organism: Psammomys obesus; assembly: GCF_907164565.1. Lineage (NCBI taxonomy): Eukaryota > Metazoa > Chordata > Mammalia > Rodentia > Muridae > Psammomys > Psammomys obesus. Next base: position 29,568,805 of record NW_026596079.1, on the reverse strand, counting down.
ATACAAGGCACATACTTAAACATAGTAAAGGCAATATACAGCAAGCCTATAGCCCAAATCAAACTCAATGGAGAGAAACTTAAATCAATCCCACTGAAATCAGGGACAAGACAAGGCTGCCCACTCTCTCCATATCTCTTCAACATAGTACTTGAAGTCCTAGCCAGAGTAATAAGACAACTAAAAGAGATCAAGGGGCTACAAATCGGAAAGGAAGAGATCAAAGTGTCACTATTCACAGATGATATGATAGTATACATGAGCGACCCCAAAAATTCAAACAGAGAACTCCTTCAGTTGATAAACACCTTCATCAATGTGTCAGGATACAAAATCAACTCAAAAAAATCAGAAGCCCTCCTGTATACCTAGAACAAATGGGCCGAGAAAGAAATTAGGGAAACAACACCCTTCACAATAGCCACTAATAACTTAAAGTACCTTGGGGTGACACTAACCAAGCAAGTGAAAGACCTGTTTGAGAAAAACTTCAAGTCTCTGAAGAAAGAAATTGAAGAAGATTATCAGAAGATGGAAAGATTTCCCATGCTCATGGATTGGTAGGATTAACATTGTGAAAATGGCCATCCTACCAAAAGCAATTTACAAATTTAACGCAATCACCACCAAAATACCACCTCAATTCTTTACAGACCTTGAAAAAAAGATTCTCAACTTCATATGGAGAAACAAACAAACAAACAAACAACAAAAATAAACAGAATCTCCAAAACAATCCTGTACAAGAACAGAACATCTGGAGGTATCTCTATCCCAAATCTCAAGCTGTACTACAGATAAATAGTAATAAAAACTGCATGATATTGGCATAGAAACAGAAAGGAGGATCAATGGACCTAAACAGAACACCTAGAAATAAACCCACAAAACTATGAATAATTGATTTTTGACAAAGAAGCCAAAACCATTCAATGGAAAAAAGACAGCATCTTCAACAAATGGTGCTGGTCCAACTGGATGTCTACATGCAAAAAAAAATGAAACTAGATTCATATATATCAACCTGCACAAAACTAAAGTCCAAGTGGATCAAAGACCTCAGTAATAAAGCCAGATACTCTAAATCGGTTAGAAGACAATGTGGGAAGCAGCCTAGAACTCATTGGCACAGGAGACAACTTCCTGAACAGAACATCAACAGCACAGGCTCTAAGATAAACAATCAATAAATGGGACCTCATGACAATGAAAAGCTTCTGTAAAGCAAAGGACACCATCATCAAAACAAAACGAATGCCTACAGATCGGGAAAGAATCTTCACCAACCCTTTATCTGACAGAGGGCTAATATCCAGTATATATAAAGAACTAATGAAGCTGAAAAGCAACAAACCAACTAATCCAATTAAAAAATGGGGAACAGAGCTAAACAGAGAATTCTCGATAGAGGAATAGTGAATGGCAGAGAAGCATTTAAAGAAATTCTCAACCTCATTAACCATTAGGGAAATGCAAATCAAAATGACCCTGAGATTTCACCTTATACCTATCAGAATGGCCAAGATGAAAAACTGAAGTGACAACACATGCTGGAGAGGTTGTGGAGAAAGGGGAACCCTCCTCCACTGCTGGTGGGAATGTAAACTGGTACTACCATTTTGGAAGTCTATCTGGCACTTTCTCAGACAATTAGGAATGGTGCTTCCTCATGACCCAGCTATACCACTGCTAGGTATACACCCAAAATTTGCTCAAGTACACAACAAGGACATTTGCTCAACCATGTTTGTAGCAGCTTTATTTGTAATAGCCAGAACCTGGAAACAACCCAGATGTCCATCAACGAAGGAATGGATACAGAAATTGTAGTATTTTTACACAATGGAATACTACTCAGCAATCAAAAAAGAGGAAATCATGAAATTTGCAGGCAAATGGTGGGATCTAGAAAAGATCATTCTGAGTGAAGTATCCCAGAAGGAGAAAGACAAACATGGTATATATTCGCTTATATAGACCTATAAAATATGATAAACATAATGAAGTCTATACACCTAAAAAAGATAATCAAGAAAGCAGACACGGGTTAAGATGTTCAATTCTCCTTTAGAAAGACAAATGGGATGTGCATTGAACATATGACAGGAGTCTACTGAGCACATCTGAAAGACTCTACCTAGCAGTGTTTCAAAGCAGATACTAAGACTCATAGCCAAACCTTTGGCTGAGTACAGGGAATCATATGAAAGAAGGGGAGTTAGTATGCTGTGGAAAGGATAGGAGCTCCACAAGGACCAAATATATCTGGACACAGGGTCTTTTCTGAGACTGACACTCAACCAAGGACCATGTATGGATATAACCTAGAACCTCTGCTCACATGTAGCCTGTGGTAGCTCAGTAACCAATTGGTTTCCCATAATAAGCGGAACAAGGACGATTTCTAACAGAAACTCAATGGCTGGCTCTTGGACCTCCACACCCCCCCAAGGGAGGAGCAGTCCTGTTAGGCCACAGAGGAGGACTTTGAAGCCAGTCCTGAAGATACCTGATAAAACAGGGTCAGATGAAAGGGGAGAAGGTCCTCCCCTATCAGTGGGACTTTGAAAGGGGCAGGGAGGAGATGAGGGAGGGAGGATGGGATTGGGAGGGAATGAGGGAGCAGATACAGCTGGGATACAGAGTTAACAAAATGTAACAAATAAGGAAAAAAATTAAAAAAAAAAAAAAAGAAAAGATGATCCTGCCTGGGGTATCTCAGAAGCAGAAAAACACACAGGGTAATACTCACTTATAACTGGATATTAGACATATATTATAGGATTAACATACTAAAATGTGTACAGCTAAAGAAGCTAAGCAAGAAGAAGTACCCTGGGTAAGATGATCAATCCTCATTCAGAAAGGCAAACGGGATGGACATGGGAAGACAGTGAAAACAGGTAACAGTATAGGAGCCTATCACAGAAGGCCTCGGAAAGACTCTACCCATCAGGGTATCAAAGTAGATTCTGAGATTCATAGCCAAACTTTGGGGAGAATGCAGGGAATCTTATGAAAGAAAGGAGAGATAGAAAGACCCGGAGGTGATAGGAGCTCCACAAGGTGAGCAACACAACCAAAACAATTGGGCCCAGGGGTCTTTTCTGAGACTGATATTCCAGCCAAGGACCATGTATGGTGATAACCTAGAACCCCTGCACAGATGTAGGTCATGGCAGCTCAGTGTCCAAATGGGTACCCTAGTAAGTGGAACAGTGGCTGTCTATGACATGAACTCTTTGATCTTCCCCTGAGGGGGGAATAGCCTTGCCAGGCCACAGGGGAAGACAGTGCAGCTAGTACTGATGAAACCTGATAGGCTGGGGTCAGATGGAAGGGTAGGATGACCTCCCCTCTCAGTGGACTTGGGGAGAGGAATGGGTAGAGAATAGGGAAGTTGGGTAGGATTAGGATGTGACAAGAGAGGTTAAAAAAGTTAATAAATTGTAATTAATTAAAAAATACATTTTAAAATATTAAACAAAAAAAAATGTGTCCTGTTTTGTTTTTTGGGCTTTTTATATAATTACAGGAAATTCTACTCAAAATTATTTTATACAAATGAATACATACATATAGCATATGTTGTAGCCATTTGTGGATATTCCTGCTATTCACTACTTCTCTGATCCTCTAAGAAATTATGTTTTCCAATTCTTTTGATGTAAGAGGTGCTAATCTTTTATGGTGACTAGATTAAAGAAATGAAGTTGTTTAAATAGCCAAGTCAATTATTCAAAGTTTCTTCTAAAATTTACAGTAAATGTAATATTACGTGGGTGAGTGATATTTATCCCTCTCTCAAAAATTCAGTAAAAATGATGGAAACCCAAGATCTCATAACCTTTCATGTTCTATGTAAATAGAGTTAATTTTAAAATGTTGCTTTAAAAAAATGTTGCTTTTAAATTTTATTATAATACAAACTATCTTTACATATATAGTAAGATATAGCACAGTATATAGAAGAAAAAATATAAATTGTGATTTGGAATTTGTCCATCTACAAAATACCTATTACAATATGGAAGTGTTTTTAAATATTCAGATACTCAGTGCTAAGTAAAGAAAACTCAAATAACTTAGATTCCATCCTTTTCTTCCATATGTTCTCACATTAAATGTATGCTATGATTACAATTAGCTAGTTCACTTGGTGTGAGAAAAATTGAAGATCCTTTGTAAGAGTTTTCACTTAAATAGATCATTGAAGTTTATCTCCAGACTGGAGAAACTGATAGAAAACGGGGAATCAGACTCAAAACAATTATTTAACTGAGAGATGGTTTTCCATATGTGGCTACAGAACCCCTGAGAAATGGAAAAGTTGTAAGATGCTATCAAAGATTCCATTTAGCTCCATTTTTTTTCCAGCATGTTCATGCTTTTCAGATCTCCAGAATTTTCTCAGATTCAATTTCTGTACCACACTCAGTACTACCACACCATATGCAGCTTTCTGCCCTTTCACACTTTCCAAGAACATTTGAAAAGATAAAAATCTATAGTCTAGTCAGAGAAGTAAAAAAAAAAAAAAAAAAAAAAAAAAAAAAAAAAAAAAAAAAAAAAAACTAAAAAAAATAAATAAATAAATAAATAACCAACTCACAAAGAATAGGGTGATAAATACCATAGCAGAGGCACAGATAAGAACTGAGAAGGCAAAGAGATTAACTCTAGCTGTGAGATAAGAAGAGTGAGGTTTTTTTTTTTTTATAAAGATTTTGGAAGTAGATACTATTGGATGCACAACTATAAAGAGAGAGAAGCATTCTCAGAAGACTGTAGCAGCAAATACTGCTTGTTAAAAGATCTGACTGAAGGCTCATCATGGAGGAAGGTTAGAAGAGAGAACATGGTTCCTGGAGTCTTTGGATGCCCAAATTTGTAACTTTTCCAACTGAGAGTGTAAACAGAGCTCCTCCTGATTTTTGAAATTCTGAAACATAAACCCTGCTGTGGAAAATCTTTACTTATCATCCATATGCTGATGTAAATATTCTTTTTGACACAACATTTTCAACATTCTTACCCCTAAACATTCAAGTTAGGACCTGTAGTTTCAATTATTCATTGAGTATGAGGCTTTTATGTAGTTGTGGGTAAATAATTAAGAAAGTCATTGTTGTACTTTTATCTTTTTTATCTACTTTTATTTTTGCCAAAATGGAATCTACAAACATATCATAACATACACTAATACTGTTCTACATTTGCTCATCTTCTACTGATTCTCTCACCAGATTACCAGCATGCTCAGTGAATGCTTTCATATTTACATCAGTGAACTCTAAAGTCTTCCCAATAATGGTAACATACAAAGCACCTGCTACTTTAATAACTATAAATGTCAGGTAAGTTATGATTCAAGTGTGCTTGAAAATCACTTAGGATTAGAAAAGAAATCAGCTGTGGAGCCTCTACTATCATTGCTGAATTTTTTAGAAGAGGACATAAACAATAGAACATTTTTAGTATATTATATTGCTGTTCCACAATTAAATCAACACACACACATATGCACACTTGTGTGTGTATATGTGCATATTCATATATATTTGCATCTTAAATGCTGCTTAAACTTGCTGCCATGATCATTTGTGTTGCCTTTAATTAAGTTTTCTGCATAAAATGTAAAAAAGGAGGTGATTTGTTTCTATAATATTTGGAGGATTGAAGATCAAAGGCTTTATTTAAGAATTCATCAACTGAGGTAGGCACTAGGGAGAAAATATCTTTAAAGTCCATCTAAAAATATGAACTAGTTAAGGAGGCTGAAACCAAGTAGTTCAAAAATGCAGCTCGTATCAGTATCTCAGTATCAAAGCAGATACTGAGACTCATAACCAAACCTTGGACAGAGTGTAGGGAATTATATGAAAGAAGGGAAAGTTAGTATGACCTGGAGAGGACAGGAGCTCCACAAGGACCAAATATATCTGGGCACAGGGTTCTTCTATGAGACTGTTTCTCCAACCAAGGACCATGCATGGATATAACCTAGAACCCCTGTTTGGATGTAGCCCATGGCAGTTCAGTATACAAGTGGGTTCCCTAATAAGGGGAACAGGGACTGTCTGGGACATGAACTCAATGACTGGCTCTTTGATCTCCCCCCTCCCCCAAGGGAGGAACAGTCTTGCTAGGCCACAGAGGAGAACATGGCAGCCAGTCTTGAAGATACCTGATAAGCTAGGGTCAAATGGAAGGGGAGGTCCTCCCCTATCAGTAGACTTAGAGAGGGATAAGGAGGAGATAAGGGAGGGAGAATGGGATTGAGAGGGTGTGAGGGAGGGGACTACAGCTGGAACACAAAGTAAATAAACTGTAAGTATTATAAAAACAATTAAAATTTAATTAAAAAATACAGCTCATAATAATTCCCAGAATTTCTGAAACTTATCAGTACTGACACAAGATAAGCACAGGCGTAATTTCCTAGTAATATAAAACTTATTATCTTGGACCAGAAAAAATGGCTCAGCAGAGGAAAACACTTGCCACCCAACACTGATAACTTGAGGTCACAGGCCTGGTCCCACAATAGAGGGAGAGAAGCAAATCCTGAAGTTGTCTTCTGACTTTCAACACATAATTGTGCACATGTGCACCCACCTACACAAACAACAATAATAGTAATAATAATAGCAATAATGATAATAATAATAATAAAGTCTTATAAAGAAACTCTCACTGTTGGTGGGAAAATCCGTTCAGATAAACTGAGGACGATATACACAGACACTCTCAGGATCAGGTTATTTCAGTGTGCTCTAAATAGCAAGGCCTAACACTTTCAGATGTGATCTGGTTTCACCTGATCTCTGTTTCTGTTGCTTTTCTTTCTAACATCGGCTTTACCCTCACAGTTTCTGATCTTACATAAGGTGTGCTCTTATCAAATTAACTAATGCTATCTTTACTTAGGTTTTAGAGGATCCTCTTCCTCATTACTTCATGTTTTCTCTGCCTCTTCCTAATCCAAATAGATCCAAATGTATTCATCACATTTTTATTGAAAATAGATCTTTTCATAAAAAGTATTTTAATCATGATTACCCCTCACTCAGTTCCAACCATATTCTTTCCATCGCTCACTCACCCAAATCCATACCCATTCTTGCTCTCACTCATTAGAAAAAAAATAAGCATCAATTAATAATGATAATAAAACAAGAAAAAATAAAAACAAACAAACCTGAATAGAGCGAAAAAGACAAATGAGTAGAGAAACAAAGGGCCAACAAAACAAAACAAAATCAAAAGAGCACAACAAACACACAAAGATGCAGAGACAAACATAGACCTACATGGAAACCTCCAGAAAACATTGTCAGCTGGTGGTGCGTGGTAGTACCTGTGTTTAATCATACTACTCTAGAGGCAGAACTAAGTGGATCGCTGAGCTAGAGGGTAGCCTGGTCTACAGAGTGAGTTCTAGGATAACCCGTGCTATGAAGAAAAACCCTGGAGGGAGAGAGAGAGAGAGAGAGAGAGAGAGAGAGAGAGAGAGAATGAGAAAGATTGAAAAAAAAGAAACCATAATATAGAAAGACCTCTCTCTATATATATAAGACCTTTAGAGTAAGGAAAAGAAAATGTCCATACAAAGTATTATGAAACAAAAAGGAAAGAAAACAACCAATATACCATTGAGTTAATGGTGTTGGCTACCTTAAATCCAGTAAGATATATGTTGCTTAAAAACCACAATTGTGACACTATTGCATTAGTGCCTGGGCAGGCAGGTGACAATTGTAGATCAAAGAATTTATAGCTGTCTTGATCATTGCCTTTCTACATTGGAAACATGCAGAGTACCTTCCAGGACCATGAATTCTACAGCTATTTTTTTTTTCCCCAGTATGAGTTTCTGGCTTTCTTATTATAAATCAAATGTCCATAGTTATATATATATATATATATATATATATATATATATATATA
>NW_026596079.1:29534572-29555855 GCF_907164565.1 Psammomys obesus | reverse complement strand
TAAAGAATTAGAGGAAGATAAAACCAAACAGATCATGGCTATCCATAAAGAAATGGAGGAAGTTACAGACAAGCAGATTATGGACATCCGTGAAGAAGTACGGGAAGATGCAGCAAAACAGTGTGCGGCCTTCAGAGAAGAAATAATTAAATCACTGAAAGAAATTAAAGAAACAGAGTTGAAGGAACTAAAAGAAAAACAGGAAAATACAATCAGACAGGTGAAGGAAGTAAATAAAACAACTCAAGACCTGAAGATAGAACTGGAAAAATTAAAGAAAACACAAATGGAGGAAATAATGGAGAGGAAGAATTTAGGGAAGGAAACAGGAACTACAGAGGTAAGCATAACCAACAGACTACAAGAGATGGAAGAAAGAATCTCAGGTGTAGAAGATACAATGGAAGAAATCGATGTATCTGTCAAAGAAAAGGTTAAATCCAAAAAAATCCTGACACAGACCGTCCAAGAAATCCAAGACAATATGAAAAGACAAAACCTAAGAATAATAGGTATAGAGGAAAAAGAAGATTCCCTTCTCCATGGCCCAGAGAATATTTTCAACAAAATCATTGAAGAAAATTTCCCCAAGTTAAAGGAGAGTCCAATAAGAGTACAAAAGGCCTACAGATATGATAAACATAATGAAATCTTTGCACCTAAAAAAGATAATCAAGAGAGCGGACATGGGGTAAGATTATCAATCCTCGTTTTGAAAGACAGATGGGATGCACATTAAACATTGACAGGAGTGTACTGAGCGCATTTGAAAAACTCTAACTAGCAGTGTTTTCAAAGCAAAGACTCATGACCAAACCTTTGGCAGAGTACAGGGAATCATAAGAAAGAAGGGGAGTTAGTCTGATGAGGAAAGGATAGGAGCTCCACAAGGACCAAACATATCTGGGCGCAGGGTCTTTTCTGAGACTGACATCCAACCAAGGACCATGTATGAATGTAACCTAGAACCTCTACTCAGATGTAGCCTGTGGTAGCTCAGTAACCAATTGGTTTCCCATAGTGAGGGGAAAAAGGACTATTTCTAACAGGAACTCAATGACTGGCTCTTTGGCCTCCCCACCCTCCAAGGGAGGAGCAGTCCTGTTAGGCCACAGAGGAGAGCTTTGCAGCCAGTCCTGAAGATACCTGATGAAACAGGATCAGATGAATAGGGAGGAGGTTCCCCCTATCAGTGGACTTGGCAAGGGGCACAGTGGAGACGAGGGAGGGAAGGACTGGGAGGGAATGAGGGATCAGGACACAGCTGGGATACAGAGTTAATAAAATGTAACTGATAAGAAAAAAAATAAAATAAAAAAAAGAACACCCAACAAATTTGACCAGAAAAGAAAATCCTCCTGCCACATAATAATCAAAACAGTAAGTATACAGAACAAAGAAAAAATACTAAAAGCTGCAAGAGAAAAAGGCCAAGTAACATATAGTGGCAAACTTATTAGAATCACACCTGACGTTTCAAGAGAGACTATGAAAGCCAGAAGGGCCTGGACAGATATCAAGCAGACCCTAAGAGAACACAGATGTTACCGAGGCTACTATACCCTGCAAAACTCTCAGTCCTCATAGACAGAGAAAACAAGATATTCAATGACAAAAACAAACTTAAACAATACCTAAACACAAATCCAGCATTACAGAAGACACTGGAAGGGAAAAATACAACCCAAGAAAATTAGCTACTTTCAAGAAAACACAGGAAATAATTAACCTTACTAGAGTAAAACAAAAAGGAACCAAGCACACAACATCATGACCACAGCCAACATCAAAATCAAAGGATCTAACAGCCACTGGTCATTAATCTCTCTCAACATCAATGGACTCAACTCTCCAATAAAAAGACACAGACTAACATAATGGATACATAAACAAAACCCAGCAATCTGTTGCATACAAGAAACACGCCTACGGCACAAAAATAGACATTACCTGAGGGTAAAGGGTTGGAAGACGACTTTCCAAGCAAACAGACCCAAGAAACAAGCAGGAGTAGACATTCTTATATCTGATAAAATAGACTTTCAACCAAAATTAATAAAAAGATATGGGGAAGGACACTTCATACTCATCAAGGTAAAATTCCACCAGGAAGACATCACAATCCTGAACATCTATGCCCCAAATACAAGAGCACCTACATTTGTAAAAGAAACATTAATAAAACTAAACCACATATCGATCCCCACACATTAATAGTGGGAGACTTCAATAACCCACTCTCAACACAGGACAGGTCAACAAAACAGAAATTAAACAAAGAAACAATGTCTCTAACAAAGGTCATGAATCAAATGGAACTAACAGACATCTACAGAACCTTACACCCAAACACAAAATAATTTACCTTCTTCTCAGCACCTCATGGAACCTTCCCAAAATAGACCATATAGTTGGTCACAAAGCAAGCCTCAACAGATACAAGAAGATTGAAATAATCCTTTGTATCCTGTCTGATCACCATGGAATAAAGCTGGACCTCAACAACAACAGAAATAGCAAAAAGCCTACACACACATGGAAACTGAACAACTTCTTACTAAATGACAGCTGGTTCAGGGAAGAAATAAAGAAATAAATTAAAGTCTTCCTAGAACTCAATGAAAATGAAGGCACAATATATCCAAACTTGTGGGACACAATGAAAGCAGTGCTAAGAGGAAAGTTCATAGCACTAAGTGCCTTCAAGAAGAAATTCAAAGAGAGCTCATTCAAGCAACTTAATGGCCCACTTAAAAATCCTAGAAAAAGAAGAAGCAGACACACCAAAAAGGAGTAGATGGCTGGAAATAATCAAACACAGGGCTGAAATCAATCAATTATAAACAAATAAAACTATTCAAAGAATCAATGAAACCAAGAGCTGGTTCTTTGAGAAAATCAACAATATCTACAAACCCTTAGCCAAGCTAACTAAAAGGCAGAGAGACACCACCCAAATCAACAAAATCAGAATCTGAGGAAATCCAAACAATCATTAGGACTTACTTCAAAAGTCTATATGCCACAAAATTTGAAAATCTAAATGAAATGGACAATTGTCTTGATCGATTCCACTTACCAAAGCTAAATCAGGACCAGGTAAATCAATTAAATAGTCCTATATCCCCCAACGCAATAGAAGTGGACATGAAAAGTCTCCCATCCAAAAAAAGCCCAGGACCAGATGGTTTCAGCGCAGAATTCTACCAGACCTTCAAATAGCTAACTCCAATTCTCTTCAAACTATTCCACAAAATAGAAACAGAAGGAACATTACCAAACTCATTCTATAAAGCCACAGTAACCTTGGTACCTAAACATCACAAAGACTCAACAAAGAAAAAGAATTTCAGGCCAATCTCCCTTATGAACAATGACGCAAAAATACTCAAAAAATACTTGCAAACAGAATAAAAGAACACATCAAAGCTCTTATCCACTATGACCAAGTAGGCTTCATCCCAGGTATGCAGGGGTGGATCAATATACAGAAATCCATCAATGTGATTCACAATATTAACAAACTGAAAGAAAAAAAAACACATGATAATCACCCCTAGATGCTGAAAAAGCATTTGACAAAATCCAACATCCATTCATGTTTAAAGTATTGGAGAGATCAAGGGATACAAGGCACATATCTAAACATATTAAAGGCGATATACAGCAAGCCTATAGCCAACATCAAACTGAACAGACAGAAACTTAAAGCAATCCCATTAAAATCAGAGACAAGACAAGGCTGCCCACTCTCTCCATATTTCTTCAACATAGTGCTGGAAGTCCTTGCTAGAGCAATAAGACAGTTGAAGGAGATCAAGGGGATACAGATTGGAAAGGAAGAAGTCAAATTATCACTATTTGCAGATGATATGATAGTATAAGTGAGTGACCCCAAAAACTCTACCAGGGAACTCCTACAGCTGATAAATACCTTCAGCAAAGTGTCTGGATGCAAAATTAACTCAAAAAATCAGTATCCCTCCTGTATACAAAAGACAAAAGGGCTGAGAAAGAAATTAGGGAAACAACAACCTTCACAATAGCCACAAATGACATAAAGTCCCTTGGTGTAACCCTAACCAAGGAAGTCAAAGACTTATATGAAAAAAAATTTCAAATCTCTGAAGAAAGAATTAGAAGAGGATATCAGAAGATGGAAAGATCTCTTATGCTCATGGCTTGGCAGAATTAACATAGTAAAAATGGCCACCTTACCAAAAGAAATCTACAGATTTAATGCAATTCCCATTAAGTTGCCAAAACAATTCTTTACACACCTGGAAAGAAAAAATTCTCAACTTCGTATAGAATAACAAGAAATTCAGAATTGCTAAAACAATCCTCTACTATAAAAGATCTTCTGGAGGTATCTCCATCCCTGATCTTAACCTGTACTATAGAGCAACAGTTATAAAAACTGCATGGTAGTGTCATAGAAACACAATGGTGGATCAATGGAAATGAACAGAAGACCCAGAAATAAACCCACACACTTATGGTTGCCTGATCTTTGACAAAGATGCCAAAACCATAGAATGAAAAAAAGATAGCATCTTCAACAAATGGTGCTGGTCCAACTGGATATCTACATGTAGAAAATGAAAATAGATCCATACATATCACCCTGCACAAAACTGAAGTCCAAGTGGATCAAAGACCTCAACATAAAACCAGACACGTTAAATCGGCTAGAAAAAAAAGTAGGGAATACCCTAGAACTCATTGGCACAGGGGACAACTTCTTGAACAAAACACCAACAGCACAGGCTCTAAAAGCAACAATCAAAAAATGGGACCCCATGATTTTGAAAAGCTTCTGTAAAGCAAAGGACACCATAATCAAAACAAAATGACTGCCTACAGATTGGGAAAGAATCTTCACTAACCGTTTATCTGACAGAGGGCTAATATCCAGCATATATAAAGAACTAATGAAGCTGAAAAGCAGCAAACCAAGTAATCCAATTAAAAAATGGGGAACAGAGCTAAACAGAGAATTTTCTGTAGAGAAATATTGAATGGCAGAGAAACATTTAAAGAAATTCTCAACCTCATAAGCCATCAGGGAAATGCAAATCAAAACAACCCTGAGATTTCACCTTACACCCATCAGAATGGCCAAGATGAAAAACTGCAGTGACAATACATGTTGGAGAGGTTGTGGAGAAAGGAGAACTCTCCTCCACTGCTGGTGGGAATGTAAACTTGTACAACCACTCTGGAAATGAATTTAGCACTTTCTCAGACAACTAGGAATAGTGCTTCCTCAAGATCTAGCCATACCACTCCTAGGCATATATCCAAAAGAGGCTTAAGTACACAATAAGGACATTTAGTCAACCATGTTTGTATCAGCTTTATTTGTAATAGCCAGAAGCTGGAAACAGCTCAAATGCCCCTCAACTGAAAAATCGATGCAGAAATTGTGGTACATCTACACAATGGAGTATTACTCTGCAATGAAAAATAAAGAAATCATGAAATTTGCAGGTAAATGGTGGGACCTGGAAAGGATCATCCTGAGTGAGCTGTCCCAGAAGCAGAAAGACACACACAGTATATCCTCACTCATATAGACTTATAGGGTAAACCTAAAATCTGTCTATCTAAAGAAACTAATCAAGAGAGAGGACTCTGAGTAAAACGCTCAATCCCCATCCCAAAAGGCAAAGAGGATGGACATCAGAAGAAGAAGACAGCAGTAAACAACCTAGGAACCTGCCACAGAGGGCCTCTGAAAGGCTCTGCCCTGCAGACTATCAAAGCAGATGCTGACACTTTATGGCCAACTGTTGGGCAGAGTGCATGTAATCTTATGTAAGAAGTGGTATAGAGTAGACAGGAACCTCACAAGGAGAGCAACAGAACTAGAAGATTTCAACACATGGGTCTTCCCAGAGACCCATACTCCAACCAAATACCAGGCATGGAGATAACCTAGAACCTCTGAACAGATGTAATCCATGACAGTTTAGTGTTTAAGTGGGTTACATAGTAATGGGAAGAGGGACTGTGTCTGACATGAACTGATTGGCCTGTTTTTTGATCACCTCCCCCTGAGGGGAGAGCAGTCTGACCAGGCCACAGAAGATGACAATGCAGCCACTCCGGATGAGATCTGGTAGACTAAGATCAGAAGGAAGGAGAAGAGGACCTCCCCTATCAGTGTACTTGGGGAGGGGCATGCATGAAGAAGGGGGAGGGAGGGTAGGATCGGGAGGGGAGGAGGGAGGGGCTTATGGGGGGATACAAAGTGAATAAAGTGTAAAAAAAAATTAAAAAAGAAAAAAGAAATATCACAGTAGGCCTCCTAAATATGCAAAACTACTACATGTAGTTTTCAAATGCATTTAAAAACTGAAAGATGCTAACATCAGTCATCTTACAAAAGAAGGAAACAAAGGGCAACTTAAATCTTAGTAAGTATAATAAAAAAAAAAAACAGTACCAATCAGCCAGAAACCAGTGACACTGACAAGAAGAAATCAATAGAGAAAGTCTTAAATTCAGAGTCTCTTACTTTAAAAAAGATAAATAAAAGCCCAGTAAACCTCTAGCCATACTAACTATAAAAACCAGTAATTGGGAAAGAAAGCACAAATTTGCTGAAATCAGTAATGAAAGAATAAGCACCATTGCTCATCCGCAGTGTATTTAAAACATTATAAAGAAATGATATGAGAAATTCTATGCCACAAGTCTGACAAAACAGATAAAACTGAAAATTCTTTTATGTCATCCACAACTCACAAAAAGAATAATCTAAACAGAGATAGCTACTGAAAAAAAAAAAAACCTCAATCAAAATTAGTGGTGATATTAATAGTGTCAACATTATAGATGCACAGAATTTCTCTCTCTACTGCTGAGTCTGCGTGTAATCTGACCAGTTGCCTCAAGCCCCTGCTGCCATGGTTTCTGTGATGGACTATTCCTTCAAACTGTGCGCCAAAATAAATTCTTTTTCCCTTAAAAAAAAAAAAAGACACGGATTAACAGCATATATGTGAAAACAGGATTCATCAATCTACTGCATACAAAAAAAACACCGCAGCAATAAAGATAGAAAGATAGACATTACCTCAGAGTAAAGGGGTAAGAAAAATGTTTTCTAAGAAAAGAGAACCAAGAAGCAAGCTGGAGTAGCCATCTAGTACCTAATGAAATAGACTATCAATCAGAATTAATCAAAAGAGGTGAAGAAGGACACTTTATACTCATCAAAGGAAATATCCACCAAGACAGTATTTCAATTCTGAACATCTATGCCCTGAACACAAGGGAACCCAAATTCATAAAAGAAACAGTACTAAAGTTTAAATCACATATTAAAATTCACACATTAACAGTGGGAGACTTCAACACCCCATTTTCACCAATAGGCAGATCATCAAGACAGAAACTAAATAGCGAAATAATGAAACTAAGAAACCTCATGAATCAAATGGACAGATATCTACAGATAATTTCACCCAAACACAAAAGAATATACATTCTTCTTAGCACCTCATGAAACCTCCTCCAAAATTGAACACTTAATCATAAAATAAACCTCAACAGACAAAAGAGGATTGAAATAAACCCTGGCAACTTATCAGACCACCATGGATTAAGGCTAGAACTCAGCAACAATAGAAACAACAACAAGACTATTAATACATGGAAACTGGACAACACTCTACTCAATGACGACTGGTTCATGAAAGAAATAAGAAATTAAAAACTTTCTAGAATGTCTAGAAAATGAAGGCATAACACAGCCAAAAACATGAGATACAATGAAATCAGTGATAAAAGGAAATTTCCTAACACTAAGTGCCTTCATAAAGAAATTGGGAGTTCTCATTTTAAAGAGTATACCTACTTTTCAACATCTCATGGAACCTTCTCCAAAATATACCATATAGGTGGTCACAAAGCAAGCAAGCCTCAGCAGATATAAGTATACTGAAATAATACCTTGTATCTATCTGACCATCATGGTCTAAAGATGGACCTCAACAACAACAGAAATATAGAAACAGAATAGTGGATCGATGGAACCGAAGAGAAAACCCAGAAATAAACCCACACACCTATGGATACTTGATTTTTGACAAAGAAGCAAAATCCATTCAATGGAAAAAAGACAGCATCTTCAACAAATGGTGCAGGTCTAACTGGATGTCTACATGTAGAAAAATGCAAATAAATCCATATTTATCACCCTGCAAAAAACTAAAGTCCAAGTGGATCAAAGACCTCAATAATAAAACCAGATACGCTAAATTGGTTAGAAGACAAAGTTGGGAACAGCCTAGAACTCATTGGCACAGAAGACAACTTCCTGAACAGAACACCAACAGCACAGGCTCTAAGATAAACAATCAATAAGTGGGACCTCATGAAACTGAAAAGCTTCTGTAAATGAAGGACAGTGTCATTAAAACAAAGCGAATGCCTACACATTGGAAAAGAATCTTCACCAACCCTCTGTCTGACAAAGGACTAATATCCAGTATATATAAAGAACTCAAGAAGTTGAAAAGCAACAAATCAAGTAATCCAATTAAAAAAATGGGGAACAGAGATAAACAGAGAATTCTCGATAGAAGAATATCAAATGGCAGAGAAACACTTAAAGAAATACTCAACCTCATTAGCCATCAGGGAATTGCAAATCAAAACGACCCTGAGATATCACCTTACACCCATCAAAATGGCCAAGATGAAAAACTCAAGGGACAACACATGCTGGAGAAGTTGTGTAGAAAGGGAAACCCTTCTCCACTGCTGGTGGGAATGTAATCTTGTACATCCACTCTGGAAATCCATCTGGTGCTTTCTCAGACAACTAAGAATAGTGCTTCTTCAAGATCCAGCCATACCACTCCTAGGCATATATCCAAAAGAGGCTTAAGTACACAATAAAGACATTTGCTCAACCATGTTTGTAGCAGCTTTATTTGTGAATAGTCAGAATCTGGAAACAGCACAGACACCCCTCAACTGAAGAATGGATACAGAAATTGTGGTATATCTACACAATGGAATATTACTCAGCAATGAAAAACAAGGAAATCATGAAATTTGCAGGTAAATGGTGGGACCTGGAAAAGATCATCCTGAGTGAGCTATCCCAGAAGCAGAAAGACACACGTGGTATATACTCACTCATATAGACGAATAATATAGGATAAACCTACTACAATCTGTACACATAAAGAAACGAATCTAGAGGGAGGACTCTCGCTAAAATGCTCAATCCCCATCCTGAAAGGCAAAGAGGATAGACATCAGAAGAAGATGAAAACAGGAAACAAGTTAGGAGCCTCCCATGGAGGGTCTCTGAAAAGCTCTGCCCTGCAGACTATCAAAGCAGATGTTCAGACTTATGGCCAAACTTTGGGCAGAATGCAGGGAATCTCATGAAAGAAGTGGGAAATAGTAAGATCTGGAGAAGACAGGAGTTCCACAAGAAGAGCAACACAACCAAAAAATTTGAACAGAGGGGTCTTTCCTGAGACTCATACTCCAACCAAGTACCATGCATGGAGATAACCTAGAACTCCTGAACAGATGTAGTCCATGGCAGTTCAGTGTCCAAGTGGGTTCCATAGTAATGGGAACAGGGACTGCTTCTGACATGAACTGATTGGCCTGCTCTTTGATCACCTCCCCCCTGAGGGGGGAGCAGCCTTACCAGGCCACAGCGGAAGACAATGCAGCCACTCCTGATGAGACCTAACAGACTAGGATCAGAAGGAAGAAAAAGAAACCCTCCCCTACCAGTGGACTTGGGGAGGGGCCTGTGTGGTGAAAGGGGAGGAAGGGAGGGATTGGGAGGGGAGGAGGGAGGAAACTAGAGGGGAGATACAAAGTAAATAATGTGTAATTAAAAATAAAATAAAATAAACATTAAAAAAGTAAACATGGCAAAATATTGGTAATAAATTAAACCCAGAAGCTTAAAAATAAATAAATTTAATAATTTTGGAGAAAAAAAGAATATCCATCAATGTAATCCACCATAAAAACAAACTGAAAGAGAATGCACACACACACACACACACACACCATCATCTTATTAGATGCAGAAAAATCCTTTGATCAAATCCAACACTCGTTCATGATAAAAGTCTTGGCGAGATCAGAATACAAGGCCTATACCTAAATATGGTATATGCAATATATGGCAATCCAATAGCCAACATCAAATTAGATGGAGAGAAACTCGAATCCATTCCACTTAAATCAGAGACAAGACAAAGCCACATACTCTCTCCATATCTCTACAATATAGTACTTGAAGCTCTAGCTAGAGCACTAAGACAACTAAAGGAAGTCATTGGGATACAAATTGGAAAGGAAGAAGTCAAATATCACTCTTCACAGATAATATGATAGTGTATATAAATGACCTACAAAATTCTACTGAGAAACACCTGTACCTGATAAACACCTTCCTTTAGAAAAGTGGCTGGATACAAAATTACCTCAAAAACATTCAACCAAGGACCATGTATGGATATAACCTAGAACCTCTGCTCAGATGTAGCCTGTGGTAGCCCAGTAACCAATTGGTTTCCCATAGTGAGGGGAACAAGGACTATTTCTAACAGGAACTCAATGACTGGCTCTTTGGCCTCCCCACCCCCCAAGGGAGGAGCAGTCCTGTTAGGCCACAGAGGAGAGCTTTGCAGCCAGTCCTGAAGATACCTGATAAAACAGGATCAGATGAATGGGGAGGAGGTCCCCCCCTATCAGTGGACTTGGCAAGGGGCACGGTGGAGATGAGGGAGGGAGGGAGGGACTGGGAGGGAATGAGGGATCGGGACATGGCTGGGATACAGAGTTAATAAAAAGTAACTGATAAGAAAAAAATAAAATTCAAAAAAAAAAAAAAGAAATTGGTAAAAAAAAAAAATCAGAAATCTTCCTGTATACAAATGACAAAAGGGCTGAGAAAGAGATTAGGGAAAAACAACACCCTTCACAATAACCACAAAAAAATAAAATAAAATATTTTAGTGAAACTCTAAGCAATCAAGTGAAGGAAATCTCTGATAAGAACTTCAAGTCTCTGAAGAAAGAAATTGAAGAAGATATCAGATGATAGAGAGATCTCCTATGCTCACAGATCTGTAGGATTAACATAGTAAAAATTGCCATCTTACCAAAAGCAATTTAAAGATTCAATGCACTCCCCATCAAAATACCAACACAATTCTTTACAGAATGTAAAAGAACAATTCTCAATTTCAAATGGAAAAACAAACAAACAAACCATAGCTAAAACTGTCCTAAACAATTAAATAACTCTGGAGTTATCTCCATTCCTGAGCTCAAGCTGTATAGAGCAACAATAATAAAAACTGCATGGTACTATCACAGAAACAGAGTGATGGATCATTGGAATCAAATCAAAGATCCAGAAATAAACCCATACACCTACAGACACTTGATTTTTGATGAAGGAGCCAAAACTATACAATGGAAAAAAAAGAGAGCATCTTCAATAAATGGTGCTGGTCTAACTGGATGTCTACATGTAGAAAAATGCATATAGATCCATATTTATCACCCTGCACAAAACTAATGCTCTATTGGATCAAAGTTCTCAACATAAAACCAGACACACTAAGTCTATCACCAAAAATAAATAAATAAATAAATAAATAAATAGATAGATAAATAAATAAATAAATAAATAAAGTGGGAAAGAGCCTTGAACTGGCACAGGAGACAACTTCCTGAACAGAACACCAACAGCACAGGCTCTAAAATCAACAATCAATAAATGGGACCTCATGGAACTGAAAAGTTTTTATAAAGCAAAGGGCACTGTCAACAGAACAAAACAACAGACTACAGACTAAGAAAATATATTTACCTACCCTATATCTGACAGAGGACTAATATCCAGAATATCTAAAGAACTCAAGAAGTTAAAAACAAACAAACCAAATGATCCAATTAAAATTGTGGTACAGAGCTAAAAGTATTATGAACAGAGAAATATTAAATGACTGAGAAGCACTTAAAGAATTGTTCAACATCCTTAATTATCACAGAAATGCAAATCAAAATGACACTCAGTTTCAATCTTAACACCTATCAGAATGGTTAAAATAAAAAAAAAACTCAAGTGGCAGCACATTCTTTCAAGGTTTTGGAGAAAGGGAACCCTCCTCCATGGCTCATGGAAGTGCAAAGTTGTACAACCACTTAGAAATCAATCTGGTGCTTCTCACAAAACTGGAAGTAGCACTACCTCAAGACTTAGCTACACCATTTTTGGGTATATATCCAAATGATGTTTAACTATTCAACAAGGATACTTGCTCAGTTATGTTTGTATCGGCTTTATTCGTAATAGTTAGAAACTGGAAACAATCCAGATGTCACTCAACGATAAAGTATCCATGGTACACAGTGGAATACTATTATGCTATTAAAAACAAGGAAATCGTGATATTTGTAGGTAAATGGATGGATATTGAAAAGATCATCCTGAGTGAGGCAACCCAGACACAGAAAGACAAGCATGGTACATACTCACTTACAAGCAGATAATAGCCATATAATACAGGATAACTATACTAAACATGCTAAGTAACAAGAGGCACTTTAGGGCGGATGCTTAATTCTCATTCATAAGGGCAAATAGAATAGACACCAGAAGTGGTGGAAGAGAGAGGATAGGACTGAAGCCTACCGTAGATGTCCTCTGAAAGACTTCACTCACCAGGGGATTGAAGCAGATGCTGAGAATCACTGAAACTTTGGGCATAAAGACGGAAGTCTTGTGGAAGAGTGGGAGGATAGAAGGACAAGTAGGGCACAGGAGCATCACAAATAGACCAACAGAGGCATCAAATCTGGGCCAAGGGGTGCCTGTGGAGACTGATGTTCCACAAAGGACCATGCATGGAGAAGACCTAGGCCTCCTGTTCTAATGTAGTTCATAGACAGTATTAAGGGAGCATCAGTTGTCTCTGACACGGACTCTGATGCCTGTTTATCACTTCCACCTGACAGGGAGGCCTTGCCAGAACGCAGAGGAAGATGATGCAGCTAATCCTGAGGAGACTTGATAGGCAAGGGTCAGTTAGTAGGGAAGGAGGGTTCCCTCCTTCTGAGGACTAGGGGAAGAGTATATGTGGAGAAGAAGGAGGGACGATGTGACCAGGATAAGACAACCAATGGGTCTACAATCCAGATATAAAGTAAATAAATTAGAAATAATAAATTTACATCAAGAAAAAAGAAAGAAACATACTTTGATTTCTTCCCTTCTGATTAGCCTTTTCTTGTTCACCTTCAGTTGTATTATTTTAGCTGAAAATTTGGGTATTTTTTAAAGTAGGTATGTAAAGTGTGAACAACTTGCCTTTTTGCTCTAAATTTTAAAAAAAAAAAGAAAAGAAAAGAAAATGCATTGAGTTTCTTTGTTTACGCTGATTTGGGCTGTGGGCTTGCTGCAAACCACCTTCATTATGTTGAAGTATGTTTCTTATATTCCTCTCGTGTACTTTTATCATGAATGTTTGCTGGATTTTTAATTAATTAATTAATTAGTTTACTTGTTTATTTATTTATTGTTTATTATAATTTATTCACATTTTATGCCCTCTGTAGCCCCTCCTTCATCCCCCTCTTAGTCCCACCTACCCTCCCATTTCTTTCCTCCTCCCCTTCTATCTGACCTTAGCCTGTAAGGTCTCCTCATGGCTGGCTGCATCATCTTCCTCTGTGGCCTGACAAGGTTCTCAGGGGAAGGTGAACACAGAGCAGTCACTGAGTTCATGTCAAAGACATCTCCTGATCCCCTTAAAGACCTTCCTGAATCCAACAACATGATGATGTCATTTTTGTTTTATTGTTTATTTATATGGAGGATTTCATTTATTCATTTACATATGTTGAACCACCCCTGCAATTTCTAAAATAAGTCTACTTGACCAAAGTGTATAATATTTTTGAGATATTCTTAATTCAGTTTGCAATTATTTTTTGAGAAATTTTCTTACCTACATTCAAGAAGAAAATTGTTCTGTAATTCTCATTTATTCATTTCTTTGTGGCTTATGTATCAGGTTCTCATGGCTCCATAGGGAAAAAAATAGGCAACATTCCTTCTGTTTTTATTTTTGTGACATAATTTGAGAAGTATTACACTAATTGTTTTTTCAAGTTCTGGTAGAATTTTGCACTTATACCATATTGCCTTGGGATTTTTGTTTGTTTGAGATACTTTTGACTAGTGGTTACACACATATGTTCTTAGGATTTTCTGTATTTCCTCCATGTCTATTGTGATGTTCTCTTTTTCATTTCTTGTTTTGTTAATTTTTATCCTCTCCATTTGCTTTTTAATTAATTTGGCTAAGGCAATTTTTAATCTTACTAATTTCTTCGAAGAGCCAATAAATTGTTGTATTGATTCTTTGTACTGTTATGTTGTAGTTTTGTTTTGTGTTTTCTTTTATTAATTTCAGCCCCAAATTTCATTATTTCATACTGTTTGTTCCTTTTGGATATATTCTTTTTTTTTCTTTCTTGCTTTTTTATTGTTTGTTATTATTAGTTACATTTTATTAACTCTGTATCCCAGCTGTATCCCGCTCCCTATTCCCTCCCAATCCCACCCTCTCCCTCCCTCAGCTTCTCCTTGCCCCTTTCCAAGTCCACGGTTAGGGGAGGACCTCCTCCCCTTTTGTCTGGCCCTGTTTTATCAGGTATCTTCTTAATCTTTGTTCTGGAGATTCCAGGCACACTGTTAAGTTATTTATACAAGATCTCTCTATTTATTTATTTGCTGTTTTTCGTATAGGTACTTCATGTTTTGCTTTTATGTATCATGTGAAATATATTTTACAGTAATCTATTTTGGTTTCTTGTATGTTTCTTTTACCATGAAATATGCCTTCTTCTTTAAGTTAAAGAGATTTTCTTCTATGATTTTGTTGAAAACATTTTCTACGCCTTTTATTTTATTCCTGTTATTCATGGATTTGGTCATGGTGTCCCAGATTTTAGAGATGTTTTGTGCTTGCTCCCTATCCTCCCCCCTTTTCATATGACATTTTCTTTGCCAGGGTATCTATCTTCTATTTTGTCTTCAAAAGCTTGAGATTCCCTCCTCTATCTCTTGTATTCTGTTAGTGAGGTTTGTCTATAAGATTTCTGATCTAGTTCCTAAATTTTCATTTCAAATTTTCACTTAGTACAATTTTTGCGGGATTTTTTTTAAATATTTATCTAAAATTTTATTTCAAAGTTATTCACCTCACTGTTAGTAAGGTGTACTGTTAACACTCCATGCCAGTGTCTCCAGGCTTGCCCATTGCTGGCAATGGACTCTGAGAAAACTCATCTCAGCACCCAAACATTGAATTACTCTTTTCAAAACATACAGAACTCTCAGCACTTGTAAAAGGATTACATGCACCATTTCTCCACCATTCTTTAAATCTGAACTAACATTATTCATCTATAGCAGTGGATGTTACAGTGAAATCATTTTAACCAATTAAAACTGTACAAATCAAAATTTTACTAGTTAATATTGACAAGAATATTTTACAAATGCTACATTACATATTCTCTTTCTAGTCCATACCTTGAACAGTTTTCTTCAATTCATTGTACTGTTTGTGTTTTCATACATTTTGTTAATTGAGTTATTAATTTCTTCTTTAAGGTCCTTGACTACATTCAAAATACCTAGTTTGACAAATGCCTCAGCCACATTGGATTTCTCATGGCCTAATGTAGCTTAACTCTAGTGGATAAATATTGTATGTCTGCTACTGATTGTATGTTACATTTTTATTTAGGCATCTGGTTTTGGGATGACCGAAATTCTTGATGTTGATGTTTGTTCTTGTTACATAAGTTTTCCAGTTCTTTGTTTCTGTTGCCCTGCCTAGATCTTAGGAAGAATATGGCGATTTGAATTTATTGGTGCTTCTGATTCCCTGCCATTAGTATCACTGGGGTCCTGGATAGAACTTGTTTAAATGTGTTGTGAGCTTACAGACAGGATTAGAGATGGATTAGAAGGTTAGAGCTTGATAGGGACCACAAGAAGGAAAGTTGGATCTACCACAAGGATCTGTGGAATGCACAAGGAACAGGAGAAATGAGGGAAGACTGGCCCTGAAGTTTGTTTGCTAGAAGTCTAGTAAATATTACTGGGGAAATGGAATTGGAGGACAGAGCAGGGAATGAAGATAGCATATCTGATTCCTTGACTGGCATGGCCCATGGTTTTCCAGAGGAAGAGTGGCTTTGGTGTTGGCAAGTGAGACAGAAGGATAGGGTGAAGAAGGAAGACTACAGAAGAGTATCTACTTAGTCCTTCTTGAATGGGGACAGAGAGGAAGGTGAGGTCACAAGAGTTCATCTACTATGAAAATGGAAATAATTCCCTAGATGGACTAGGGAATTGGAGGGTAGAAAGGAAACTGAAGATCACTTAAGTATGATTCCTGGTTAGGAGTTTCCAGGGGAGACCACTCTGGGAAAATGGATGGAACTAGAAAAGATCATCATAAGTGATGTAACCTAGAGCCAGAAAGACACCCATGGAACATACTGACTTATAAGTGGATATTAGCCATATAACATAGGAAAAACATACTAAAATCTATAGTCTTAAAGAAGCTAAACAACAGGGAGAAGGCTAGGGAATATGCTCAATCCTGATTTAGAAGGGCAAACAGAATAGACCTGGAAGTGGGAGAAGACAGGTAATAGGACTGGAGCCTTTCACAGAGGGCCTCTGAAAGACTTTACCCACCAGGATTTCACAGCATATGCTGAGACTCATAGCCAAACTTTGGGCAGAGTGCAAGGAATATTATGGAAGGGGGAGATAGAAAAACATGGAAGGACAGGAGTTTCTACAAGGAGAACAACAGAGCCAAAGAATTCTGGGCCCAGTGGGGCCTGCCAACACTGATGAATCAACCAAGGACCATGCATTGAAAAGACCTAGAACTCCTGCTCAGATGTAGCCAAAGCTAGCTCAGTCTCATGTGGGTTCCTTAGTAAGGAGAGCAGGGGCAGTCAATGTCATGAATTTGGTTGCCTGCTCTTTGATCACCTATGCATGGTGAGGTGGCTTTACTAGGCCATGGAGAAAGAGGATACAGACAGTCCTGATGGGATCTGATAGGTTAGGGTCAGATTATAGGGGAGGAATACCTCCTTTATCAGTGAACTAGAGGAGAAATGGGGGCAGGGATACAGAGAGGGAGGGTAGGACAGGGAGAAGATGAGGTAAGAGATACAGCCAGGAAAAAAGTGAATAAAGTGTAAAATAATAATAATAATAATAATAATAATAATAATAATAATAATAATCACAGTAGCAATAATGAAAAAAATTTAAAAATAATAGCTAGAGCCATGGTTCACAGCTAACAAACACTACTGTTCTTCTGGAGGTTCCATCCTCAGCTTCTCATGGCAGCTAATGAGAGTTTGTAACTCCAGCCCTTAGAGATCCAACACCCTCTTCTGGTCTCTGTCAGCATGAGGCACCCACATGATACATAGTCATATATGTATGCAAAACACCCACACACAAAATTGTGAAATAAAATAAAAATTTTTTAAAAGTGAAGTTAATAAAGAAAATGACATGTTCACTAAGTTATAAAGGACAAAAACAAATAAGGACCTCTATAAAGCATGTCTAGGCATCACATCACAAATATGTGACCTAAAATAATAGCAAAAAGAAAGGAAAAAATGCACAATATCTAATGTTCACTTTAGTGTCAATTATTTTGACCATCAAAGAAATGTAATAGATCACAAAAATAGAGACTATAAAAATGTAAGGATTGCATTTCTAGAATGACAACAGAAAAAAAAAAGAAATGTCGAAAAATAATCCACTGGAGTACCATGATAGTTCACATGTGCTTCTATTATGCCATTAGGCAAAATCTTAGTGAATCAAAAGAAGACAAATACAGTTCTCAAAGTCCCTGGAACTATAAAACAGTGTTACACAGGTTCAAAAAATTTTAAATTTAATATTGTATTTATAGTTTACAAGATACTAAGTTTTCTAAAATATTTAATGACTTCCAAAGTTATAATAATAAGGGATTGGTATTAGAAGAGTTTCTTGAAAAAAGTACTTGACTCCAACAGAGGAAAACATAGTTGGAACTTTAGGAATTCCATGTCTTAACAAGAGCAATGTCTGTGGTTCAGAGTAGCTTGAATGGAAACTTTCTAGTTATAACTAGAGAATTACTCGAAATATAGACCACCCTCATGAATTACAAAGACCAGCAAAGTAAACCCACAAAACAGAGTCTTATGGAGTAATAACTATGTTTATCTGTTCTTTCTTTAAAAGTTGTGTGTTTAGATGTTTTTGATTTACCTTTTATTTATTACAATATATTCACTTTGTATCCCAGTTGTAGCCCCTTCCCTTGGCCCCTCCCAATCCTGCTCTCCCTCTTCTACTCCCCTGCCCCTTCCTGGTCCACTGATATAGGAGGTCCTCCTCCCCTTTCATCTGACCCTAGCCTATCAGGTCTCATCAGGACTGGCTGTATTGTCTTCCTCTGTGGTCTGCTAAGGTTGCCTACCCCCTTTAGGAGGAGGTGATCAAAGAGCCTAATCAGAGCCCCTGTTCCCCTTACTAGAGAACCTACTCAGACACTGAGCTGCCAGGGGCTACATCGGTTCAGGGGTTCTAGGTTATCTCCAACATGGTCTTTGGTTGGAGTGTCAGTCTCAGAAAAGAGCCCTGAGCCCAGATGTTTTTGGTTCTGTTGCTCTCCTTGTAGAGCTGGTGTCCCCTCCACATCTGTGTTTAGACGTTTTAAGTATTAAGAATTAGCTGAGAATTACTCTGTAATCTTTAAAAAACATGAGAAAAAGGTAAAGATATCTCAAAAAATATTGAACATGTATGTCTAAGACAATCAATATGAAAACTATGAAAAACATTTTAGCATTTATATCCCAAAACATAAAAAGATCGAGAAATCAGCCTTTGGATAAACAAGAATAGATTTTCCACTGTTCACAAAACAATATGCCAACACCTAACTTCTCGTCTCAATTTGCTTTCCCAGCATGTACACATGACAATTGAATATATATAAAAATATATATTCATGTGTGTGTTTATTTATTTATATATAATTATAGATTATACATATGAGATTAAAATATGCAATACTTCTCTTTCTGAGTCTGGCTTATTGTGCTTAGCATGATTATTTTCAGTTCCATCCATTTCCTGAACAATAATATAATATCATTGTTCATCATCTATGGAAAAAACTCCACTGTGGTATCTTAGCTGATTGTATATCTTGGCTATGGCTATCGTGAGTAAAGCAGAAATAAAAATATATGTGAAGGTCTCTCTGTGACTAATTATTTAAATCAAGCTTTTCACCTAAAACCAATAATGAAAGAAAAAAATCAATGATGAGTCAAGGTTTGTTTTCTCTGTACTAACAGATAATTCACTGAAATGTCATTATTAACTTTTCTAAAGTGAATACCAATGCAGCCAATGCACAGCTGCCCCTCAATGTCTGTTGTGTAAATGAGCAAAAAGAACCATTTTACACATCTATTACTAAGAGCTCATAATGATCATATGCCTAAATTCAGTTGAAGGAATTAACCTAATACCTAACAAGTAATTGAGCCTACAGATCAAACATTTTCTAATCGTCTTTCCTTTAAAAAAAAAAAAAAAGTTCTAAGTATTCCACTGAAATATTTTAGGTACACAGTCTTTCTTGCTGATGTTTTCAACAGTTTTGGTTCTGTTGAATGGAAATTTCAGTATAAAACTGTGCGAATACTAATATATTTAGTACCTGAACAAATATTTTCTACTTGCTTTGATTTTGGGAAATAATTATTTAGAAATACCATCTTAAATGCATCATTAGTTTTGCATATTCAGAGAAGGGATTGAAATGAGTATTGATTGACCAGAAGACTTTTAAGTACCAAACTATCCTGTAAAAAATAATCTTTCCAAAAATAGAATACAGTTAGGTGTGCACATGGTAGCAATAATAATTGCACATAATAGTGAGAAAAAAATATTGACTTCTTTTCCAGCTATATAATCTTTGCAGATAAGTTTGACAGCTTGCAAAAAAATATTATTCCTAAAAGTTTCTTTCGAAATTTTGAAGCTTGAATTGCTTGGATAGCAAGATTTCAGTTCTCTGGCTTTGAAATATGATCCTGTCAGTAAGACAAAAAAGGCCTTTCCTCAATAGTAAGTCTGTCATTATAAGCAAATTGGCATTCAACTCCAAAGTCTTTAGAAAAACAAGCCTCATTTTCTGCCCATTATTTGGAAGATTATCAGAGAAGAAACTAGTTTATAGATTGTCCCACTCACAGGCTTTACTTCAAAAGGCAGAAAAGTCTAGCCAATTTGAGAACCTAATATATATATATTATATTATATATATATATAGAGAGAGGGAGAGAGAGAGGGTTTTTTTAATTATTTCTTTAATTTTATTGCAAAGAATATTGGAATCTGCAGTGGAAGTTTCTGGACTCAGTTTGGTCATATGATATTGTGTTGAAAGCTGGGCATGTTATGTTTTGCTATGAGCTCTCATGATTGAGGGTCATGATTATTGTCAGCTGAGAATATCCATGAGTGGATTCTGAGGAGAAGCGATATATATATAGAGGCCCATGCACAGTGAAACATTGCTTTTTGGATCGACATTGCTGCACTGTTCTTCATGCTAAAACATTTGACTTCAAAGAGAGAAACATTCCAGAGAGCTTCTCTGGGCAACCCAAATGAATCCTGGGGTTTTCACTGCCCTCATATTGCTGTTTCATGTTGCCCTTTGGACTGGACTCCTGGTATCCTGACCACTGAATCTGGTAGTCCCCTTATGACCCATTGACCCTAATCAGCAGGAAGTAGATTAAAGAGGACTGCAGCCTTTTCCTAATCACCTTTTACTAATTGCCTACCAAAGGTTGGGGGAAAGGGGAACTGCGGGAGGGACTTTCAAAGGAGGTAAAGTTGCTTAAGAACTCTGAATAAAGTAGGTTTGGTGAAAAATATAAGCCTACAGGGATTATTCTTAAAGAATCTGTAATCAATATAAATATATCATAGAAATGTAAAGAAAGGCATTATAAAATGTGTCATGGTAGAAATGATATTTTATTTTAAATTTTCATGCTATAATTTTTAAGGCAAAATGGTGTGTGTGTGTGTGTGTGTGTGTGTGTGTGTGTGTGTGTGTGTGTGTGT
>NW_026596079.1:29533297-29534562 GCF_907164565.1 Psammomys obesus | reverse complement strand
TGTGTGTGTGTGTGTGTGTGTGTGTGTGTGTGTGTGTGTGTGTGTGTTTTATAGGCATCATGGTGCTTTAGAAAAAGTTCAAAGAACTGTCCCTAGGCCTAAGTCTTGAAGCTTCTGGCTTCCATACAATCTAATCTTTGGCAAGCCCCAACCTTGAAAGTTTTAGCATCCAGTATTCCTTCATCTGCTAAACTAGGCCTAGAATGTTTTCAGTCTCCCAGACTTATGGCTCAATAAGCTCAGCTTTTCTAGTTCTTTCAGATCTCTAGCTGACTGGTTCAGCTCAGCTGTTCTAGCTCAAAACTCCTTTCCAGGATGATTGATTCAAACTCTCTCTTTCTCACTGAATTGCTCAGCTTGGAAAAACTGACTCTGAAATCCATGAACAGAACAGTATGGACTCAACTCCACTCAACTGAATTGCACCAAACAGCATGAAACTGGACTGGAATCCCAAACTCTACTCTACTTTCTCCATGGGCTCTCCTGTACTCTCTGGCTGCTCTTAAGTAGTTGATCTTTCCTGTCTGTTTTTGTGACAGATGGGTGTATCCTATCTTTGACTTATTCTATCAGTTTTTTTTTTTTTCTGGTTTATGTGGGTTCCCTGGAAAGGGGAGCATGGGCTGTCTCAGATAAGAACTGTCTTGCATGCTTTTTTATTACTTCCACATGTTGGGGCTGCCTGGCCACTATCGTAGAGGATGTGCTCAATCCTGATATGACTTGATGGACTGGGATAGGTAGGTGTGGGGGAGGATCCCTTTTGTGAGTAGGAGGGGAGGGGGGTACTGGAAAGGGAGGAAAAGAGTGGAATCAGGAGGAGAGAAGGGAGGGGGGTATGAATGGGTTGTAAAATGAATAAATGAATAAATAAATAACATTTCAAAAAATAATATAAAAAATAAAAAAACCTCAGTTCCCCTAGGTATATCAACCAAATGTGGCACAACAAGTTACAGTGAGCCTAGGTACAAACCCTCATATCAAGGCTGGATGAG
The DNA here is from genome assembly GCF_907164565.1 of Psammomys obesus. NCBI lineage: Eukaryota > Metazoa > Chordata > Mammalia > Rodentia > Muridae > Psammomys > Psammomys obesus. The sequence goes on along the minus strand of NW_026596079.1, from coordinate 29,533,561 downwards.
ACAATGCAGTAAGAGGAAACCTGTCCTAATCACAGGCAAAACAGTCAGTGACAGCCCCACCCCTGCATTCCCACCGTTAGGAGTCCCACAAGAACACTAAGCTACACAACCATAACTTATGTGCAGAGGACCTAGCTCAGATCAGACCCAGGATAGAACCAAAAGAAAGAGAGAGAGAGAGAGACAGAGAGAGAAAGAGAGAGAGAGAGAGAGAGAGAGAAAGAAAGAAAGAAAGAAAGAAAGAAAGAAAGAAAGAAAGAAAGA
>NW_026596079.1:29517019-29533287 GCF_907164565.1 Psammomys obesus | reverse complement strand
AGAAAGAAAGAAAGAAAGAAAGAAAGAAAGAAAGAAAGAAAGAAAGAAAGAAAGGCAATGAAATTATTCCTAATGATATTCTACTATACTCAGATTGGTACCCACCCCAACAGTCAACAGGAGCATCATCCAGAAATTGATTAGAGAAGACACTGAGACCCACAGCTAAACATTAGGGAGAGCTAGAGGAACTGTGTAGATGAGGAGAAGAGAGCATGGAATGTAGGAGCCAGGAAGTTTGAGGACACCCAGGAGTCACAGGGGCTCACAGAAACTGAAATAACAAAATTCTGAACTATTGTGGCTTAAATAATTGTACTCTTTCCAAATTTATATCAAAATGTGGCCTCCTTTGAAGGCTCCTGAGAGATAAAGCTTTTAGAAATTTATTTCATCATGAGACCCTTCTTAAACTTAATTAACAATTTTAAAGTTCCACAATCCATCATATAAATACAACATTCAGTGGACATCTTGAAAAAAAGGGGAAGGCCATTCATTACAAGAAATAAAATTGGGTGGACTCATGATCTTGAACATTTCATCATCTAAAAGTGTGTTATAGCTCTCCATTCTTCACGAATTACCTAGTCTTAGATATGTTGCTATAACATCAAAAATTAATGAACATGTTTTATAATATATAAATACATATGCACATGATACATCTCATATCTCTCGAAGACACACACACAGGCCCATCTTAAGTAATTTTAAAGCGTTTTCAGAGGACTATATTTATAAGACACTTGCTAATTTTCCCTTTGAAAACATTTGTGGAATGTGTAAATATTTAAATTTATCTAACAAAATGCCATAACCTAGGTAACTGATGGAAGGGTTTGTTTGGCTTATAGTTCTGGGGGATGAGATTATTTCATATATTACAGGGAAGCAAGGAAACTGTTGGTTACTAACAGTATCTAATGTGGTGGAACAAATGCTAAGGGCTTATAACCTGACCACACACACGAAGCACAGAAAGTACATTGAGAATGACACAAGGTGTTGAAACCTCAAAGCCTGTCCCAAGTGACATACTTTATCCACAAGGCTAAACCTCCTAAACTTACCCAAAGAACATCACCAACTGGTGACCAAGTGTTCAAACATCTGATTCTACAGAAGTCATTCTTTTTTTATTTAATTATTTTTATTTTTACTAATTAAAGTTTATTCACTTTGTATCCCCCCTGTACCTCCCTCCCTCCTCCCCTCCCAATCCCCACCTGTGTTCCTCCCTGGGAGTGGGGGGTACAGGGGAGAGCAGCTTTACCAAGCCAGAGGAAGATAATGCAGCCACTCCTGATGAGACATGATAGACTAGGATCAGAGGGAAGGGGAGGAAGACCTCCCTTATCAGAAGTCATTCTTAAACAGTAACTCAGTGTTACAGTGCTTGCCTAGCATGAATAAGAAGCAAGGAAACTAGTGCTCTGTCCACCATACACACAAAGTTGTAATTCTACAATCTGTTGATTCATTTTTAAGAAGGATGCCAAATGCTTCCTTGTGAAAAACAGAATGGTTTTAGAAGGCATGGAAAATAATTTTAAAATAATTTAAAACAATTGTATTTATTTTCTTTTTCTCCATTTGGCTAAAACACCTAACAGGCCAAAAATTAATTTTTAAATATTTATTCATGTACTGATTATTTTTTCCCTTTTTTTCATTGATCTATTATTATAATCTCTTTACAGCATGATCCCAGACCTATTCTTTCTCTCCTCCCAGCCCCACCCTTACACTGCCAACATGCTCTTCTTTTACTCAGAGAATGGGAGGACTCCAAGGGGTATCAACCCAACAAGGAACCCCGAGTCACAGCAAGACTAAGTGTAACCTCTTCCACTGGGGCCTGACAGGACTGCCCACCTAGGGGAAAGGGATCCAGCTGCAGGCAACAGAGTTACAGGCAGCCCTACTCCCATTGTTAGGGGACCCACGCATGGACCATCCTGCACATCTGTTCTACATGAGTTCTAGGTTCAGTCCATGCATGCTCTTTGGTTGGTGTTTCCATCTTGGTGAGCCCCCACAGGACCAGGTTATTTGATTATGTAGGTCTTCTTGTGGTATCCTTGACCTCTACATCTCTCTCTATCTTCCCCCCAACTCTTCTACAGAACTTCCCCAGCTTGGCCTATTGTTTGCTGTGGGTCTCTGCACCTGTTTCCATCAGTTGCTGGATGAAGCCTCTCAGAAGATGGTTATGCTAGGTTCCTGTCTGCAATCAAAGCAGAGTATTATTAATAGTGTCAGGGGTTAGCTCTCTCCCATGGGATGTGTCTCAATTTGGGCCTGTCATTGGTTTGCCATTCCTTCAAACATGGCAACACAAATTATGGATTGAAGGTTTTATGAATGGGTTGGTGTTTCCTTCCCTCCAATAAAAGTGCCACTTGGCTGCAGGATGTAGCCATTTCAGGCTCCTTAACTTCCAGTGCTAGAAGCCTCAGATAGGGTCACATCCATAGACTTCTGGGGGCCTCCCCTGTCCCAGAGATCCTAACCACCACCAATTCCAGTTCTCTCTCCCAGTCCTTTCCCCCAATTCCCCACCCCCACCTTCAGCACACCTGGTCCCCACCTACTGCTCTCCCCTGCTCATCCCCATCCAGTCTTCTCCCTCCATTTACTTGAGATATTTATTTTATTTCTTGTTTTGAGTGAGATTCAGCATCTTTCCCTGGGACCTACTTGGCTTCTTTGGGTCAGAGCATTGTAGTATGTTTATCTTGTATTTTATGGATAATATCATCTAATATGTGAGTACATACCATGGATCTGGGCTACCTCAATCAGGATGATCTTTTGCTTGCAAATTAGATGATGACTCTGTTTTTAATAGCTGAATAGTATTCCATTGCGTAACCGGACCACAATTTCTTTATTCATTTTTCATTGGGGGACATCTAGTTTGTTTCCCTTTTCTGACTATTACAAATAAAACTGATATGAACATTACTGAGCATGTATCATTTTAGTATAGTAGAGCAACTTTTGGATATATGCTTAGGAGTGGTATACCTGGGTTTGGAGGGAGATCTATGCCCAATTTCCTAAGAAACCTCCAGATTTATTCCAACATGTTTACAAGTTTGCACTCTCACCAGCAGTGGAAGAGTGTTCCCCTTGCTCCACATCCTTGCCAGCCTATACTGTCATTTGAGATTGTGGTCCTTAGTTATTCTGACAGGTGTAAGATGGAATCTCAGAGTCCCTTTGATTTGCATTTCCCTGATGATTGAGGATGTTGAACATTTCTTTAAATATGTCTTGGCCATTCACTCTTCCTTGGTTGAGAATTCTCTGTTTAGCTGTGTACTCCATGTTTGAATTAGGTCATTTGATATGTTGATGTTTAATTTCTTGAGGTTTTTTTTTTAAATTTCATTATAATTTATCCACTTTGTATCCTAGCTGTAGTCCTTTCACTCCTCTCCTCCTAACCCAACCTTCCCTCCCTCTTCTCCCCCTATGCCCCTCTCTTAGCCCACTGATAGGAGAGGTCCTCCTTCCCTTTCATCTGACCCTAGCCTATTAAGTCTCATCAGGACTACCTGCATTGTCTCTCTATGTGGTCTGACAAAGCTGCAACCCCAGGGGGAGAGCCTACTACTGAGTTCATGCCAAGGCCAGCCCCTGCTCCTTTTACTAGGGACCCCACTTATAGAATGAGTCATCTATGGGCTCTATGGGCTACATCTGAGCAGGGGTTTTAAGCCCTCTGCATGTAGGGTCCTTGGTTGGGGCATTAGTCTCTGCAGTTCTGTTTTTTGTTTGTTTGATTTTGTCTTTTATTTTTGTTTTTGTTTTGGCTCTGTTGATCTCCTTTTGGAGCTCCTGTCCCTTCCAAGTCTTTCTATCTGGATATTAACCCTCTGTCAGATGTTGGGTTGGTGAAGATATTTTCCTAGTCTATATGCTGCCATTTCGTCCTATTGACAATATCCTTTGCCTTACAGAAGCTTTTCGGTTTCATGAGGTTCCATTTACTAATTGTTGATCTTACTGACTGAGGTGTTAGTGTTCTGTTTAGAAAGTTGTTTCCTATACCAATGAGCTCAAGGCTGTTCCCCACTTTCTCTTCTAACAGATTTAGTGTATCTGGTTTTATACTGAGGTATTTGATACACTTAAGCTTAAGATTTGTACAAAACGATATATATGGATATATAGGCAGTCTTCTATATGACAACCTACATTTAGACTAGCACCAAGTATTGAGTATGCTTTCTTTCTTCTATTGTATGGTTTTGATTTCTTTGTAAAAAATCAAGTGTCTGTAGGTGTAGACTTATTTCTGGGTCTTCTATTCCATTTATCTACTTGTCTATTTTTATTTTTATTATTTTGGCTTTCATATACTTTCTGTAAGATCATAGAATATTTTTTTGAGATGAAACTGCTCATTTACTATTTTTTTTTCTTTTTGGCAAAGTCTGTCTAAAACAAACACACTAATCTTTCAATTATACTTTCTTTGTACATTTTGAAAATTTATTTATTTATTAACTAAGTTTATCCATGTTGCATCCCAGCTGTAGCCCCCTTCCTCGAACTAACTGAATTCACCCTCCATCCCTTTTCTCCTCCAATGTTCCTCCCCAAGTCAACTGATAGGGGAGGTCTTCCTCCCTTCCATATGATCCTAGTCTATCAGGTCTCATCAGTACTGGTTTCTTTGTCTTCCTCTATGGACTGGTAAGGGGGCTTCTCCCACAGGTGGTGTTGATCAAAAAACCAGCCCATGAGTAATAAGAGAAGGTCCCTTTTCTTATTACTGGGGAAACCTCTTGGACACTGAGATGCCAGGGGCTGTATCTGTGTAGGGGTTCTAGGTTATCTCCATGCATGGTCCTTAATTTGAGTATCAGTCTCAGAAAAGACCCTGTGCCCAGATTTTTTTGGTTCTTTTGCTCTCCTTGTGGAGCTCCTATCCCTCTAGTTCTTTCCAACTCTTCCTTCTTTCATAAGATTCCCTGCACTCTGCCAAAGTTTAGCTATGAGTCTCAGCATCTGCTTTGATAACCTGCAGGGTAGAGACTTTCAGAGTCCCTCTGTGGTAGGCTCCTGTCCTGTTCCCTGTTTTCTCCCTCTTCCAATGTCCAACCCGTTTGCCTTTCTGAATGAGGAATGAGCATCTTATCCAGGAATATCCTTCTTGATTAGTTTATTTAGCTGTACAGATTTTAGTATGTTTATCCTATATTATATGTCTAATATCCACTTATAAGTGACTATATACCATGTGTGTCTTTCTGTTTCTAGGATATTTCACTCAGAATGACCTTGTCTAGTTCCCACCATTTCCCTGCGAATTTCATGATTTCCTTGTTTTTAATTATTTAGTAGGATTCCATTGGGTAAATGTACCACAATTTCTGTATCCATTCCTCAAATGAGGGAGATCTGGGTTATTTTCACCTTCTGGGTATTACAAATAAAGCTGCTATGAACATGGTTGAGCAAATGTCTTGCTGTAATCTTGAGCATCATTTGGATATATGCCTAGGAGTATTATAGCTGTATCTTGAGGTAGCACTATTCCAAATTGTGTGATAGGGAGCCAAATATGATTTTCAAAGTGGTTGTAAAAGTTTACATTCCCACCAGCAATGGAGGAGGGTTTCCCTTTCTCCACATCCTATCCAGCATGTGTTGTCACATGAGGTTTTGATCTTAGTCATTTCTATAGGTGTAATGTGGAATCTCAGGGTCATTTTGATTTGCATTTCCCTGATAGCTAAGAATGTTGAGCATTTCTTTAAGTGTTTCTCTGCCATTCAGTGTTCCTCTATTGAGAATTGTCTGTTTAGCTCTACACCCCATTTTTTAATTACTTGATTTGTTGCTGTTGAAATTCTTGAGTTTTTTTTATAATCTGGATATTAGCCCTCTGTGAGATATAGGGTTGGTGAGGATCCTTTCCCAATATGTAGGCTGTCGTTTTGTTCTGACGACAGTATCCTTTGCTTTACAGAAGCTTTTCAGTTTCATGAGGTCCCATTTATTGATTGTTGCTCTTCGAGCTTATGCTGTTGGTGCTCTGTCAGGAAGTTGTCTCCTGTGCCAATGAGTTCAATGCTATTCCCCATTTTTTCTTCTAACAGGTTTAGTGTGTCTGGTTTTATATTGAGGACTTTGATCCACTTGGATTTTATTTTTGTTCAGGTTGATAAGTATGGATCTATTTGTATTTTTCTACATACAGATATCCAGTTAGACCAGCACCACTTGTTGAAAATGCTATCTTTTATCCATTGTATGGTTTTGGCATCTTTGTCAAAAATCAAGTGTCTGTAAGTGTGTGGGTTTATTTCTGGGTCTTTTATTTGATTCCATTGCTCCACCAGCCTGTTTCTATGCCATAACGATGCAGTTTTTTTTTTAATTAACTTTTTTATTTTTTCTTTATTAATTACACTTTATTCACTTTGTATACCCCCCCCTGTGGTTCCCTCCCTCCTCCCATCCCAATTCCTCCCTTCCTCTACCCTCTCCATGCATGCCCCTCCCCAAGTCCACTGATAAGGGAGGACTTCTTTTCCTTCCTTTTGATCCTAGTAAATTAGGTCTCATTAGGAGTAGCTGAGTTGTCTTCTTCTGTGGCCTGGTAATGCTGCTTCCCCCTCAGGGTGACGTAATTAAAGAGCAGGCCAATCAGTTCATGTCAGAGACATTCCCTGTTCCTATCACAATGGAACCCACTTGGATACTGAACTGCCATGGGCTACATCTGTGCAGGGGTCTTAGGTTATCTCCATGCATAGTCCTTGGTTGGAATACCAGTCTCAGGAAAGACTCCTGTGCTCAGATTTTTTGGTACTGTTGCTCTCCTTGTGGAGTTCCTGTCCTCTCCAGATCTTACTGTTTCCCACTTCTTTCCTAAGAGTCCCTGCAATCTGCCCAAAGGTTGTCCATAAGTCGCAACATCTACATTGATAGTTTGCAAGGCAGAGCTTTTCAGAGGTCCTCTGCGTCAGGCTCCTGACTTGTTCCCTCTTTTCTCCTTCTTCTGATGTCCAGCCTCTTTGCCTTTTGGGATAAGGATTGAGCATTTTAGCAAGAGTCCTCCCTCTTGATTAGTTTCTTTAGGTGTACAGATTTTAGTAGGTTTATCCTATATTATATGTCCATATGAGTGAGTATATACCATGTGCATCTTTCTGCTTCTGGGATAGCTCACTCAGGATGATCTTTTCCAGATCCCACCATTTACCTGCAAATTTCATGATTTCCTTGTTTTTTATTGCTGAGTAATATTCCATTGTATAGATGTAGCACAATTTGCACATCCATTCCTCCACTGAGGAGCACCTGGGCTGTTTCCAGCTTCTGTTTATTACAAATAAGGCTGCTACAAACATGGTTGAGCAAATGTCCTTATTGTGTACTTGAGAATCTTTTGGATATATACATAGGAGTGGTATGGCTGGATCTTGAGGAAGCATTATTCCTGGTAGTCTGAGAAAGCGCCAGATTGCTTTCCAGAGTGGTTGTATAAGTTTACATTCCTACCAGCAGTGGAGGAGGGCTCCCTTTTCTCCACAACCTCTCCAGCAAGTGTTGTCTCTTGAGTTTTTTATCTTAGCCATTCTGATGGTTGTAAGGTGAAATCTTAGGGTCATTTTGATTTGCATTTCCCTGATGGCTAATGAGGTTGAGCATTTCTTTAAGTGTTTCTCTGCCATCCGATATTCCTCTGCAGAGAATTCTCTGTTTAGCTCTGTACCCCATTTTTTAATTGGATTACTTGGTTTGCTGTTTTTCAGCTACTTTAGTTCTTTATATATACTGGATATTAGCCCTCTGTCAGATATAGGGTTGGTGAAATTGGAAAAGAAGAAGTGAAAGTATCACTGTTTGCAGATGATATGATAGTATACCTGAGTGACCCCAAAAACTCTACCAGGGAACGCCTACAGCTGATTAACACCTTCAGCAAAGTGGCTGGATACAAAATTAACTCAAAAAAATCAGTAGCCTTCCTGTATACAAAGGACAAAAGGGTTGAGAAAGAAATTAGGGAAACAACACCCTTCACAATAGCCACAAATGACATAAAGTACCTTGGTGTGAACCTAACCAAGCAAGTCAAAGACTTGTATGAAAAAAATTTCAAGTCTCTGAAGAAAGAATTAGAAGAAGATATCAGAAGATGGAAAGATCTTCCATGCTCATGGCTTGGCAGGATTAATATACTAAAAATGGCCATCTTACCAAAAGCAATCTACAGATTTAATGCAATTCCCATCAAATTACCAAAACAATTCTTTACAGACCTTGAAAGAAAAATTCTCACCTTCATATGGAACAACAAGAAACCCAGAATTGCTAAAACAATTCTCTACAGTAAAAGATCTTTAGGAGGTATCTCCATCCCTGATCTCAAGCTGTACTATAGACCAACAGTATTAAAAACTACATGATACTGGCATAAAAACAGACTGGTGGATCGATGGAATTGAATAGAAGACCCTGACATAAATCCACACACTTATGGACACCTAATTTTTGACAAAGATGCCAAATCCATTCAATGGAAAAAAGACAGCATCTTCAATAAATGTTGCTGGTCTAATTGGAAGTCTACATGTAGAAAAATGCAAATAGATCCATACTTATCACCCTGCACAATACTGAAGTCCAAGTGGATCAAAGACCTCAACCTAAAACCAGACACATTAAATCGGTTAGAAAAAAAGTGGGGAATACCCTTGAACTCATTGGCACAGGAGACAACTTCCTGAATAGAACACCAACAGCACAGACTCTAAGAGCAACAATCAATAAATGGGACCTCATGAAACTGAAAATCTTCTGTAAAGCAAAGTACATTGCCCTCATAACAAAACGACAGCCTATAGATTGGGAAAAGATCTTTACCATGCAGTTTTTATTACTGTTAGTCTACAGGTTGAGACAAAGGATGGAGATATCTCTAGAAGATCTTTTATTTTAGAGGATTGTTTTAGCAATTGTGGGTGTCTTCTTCTTCCATATGAAGTTGAGAATTTTTCTCTCAAGTTGTCAAGAATTGTTTTGGTAGTTTGATGGGAATGACATTGAATCTGTACATTACTTTTGGTAAGATGGTAATTTTTAATCCTGCTAAGCCATGAGCATGGGAGCTCTTTCCATCTTCTGATATTGTCTTGTATTTCTTTCCTCAAAGACTGGAAGGTATTTTTTTGTTGTTGTTTTGTCTTTGTTTTTATACAAGTGTTTGACTTACTTGCTTAGAGTTACACCAAATTACTTTATTTCCTTTGTGGCATTTGTTTAGAGTGTGGTTTCTATAATTACTTTTTCAGCCCATTTGTCTTTTATATACAGAAAGGCTACTGATTTTTTTTTTTTTGAGTTAATTTTGTATCCAGATACTTTGCTGAAGGTGTTTATCAATTCTACCAGGTAGGAGTTCCCTGGTAGAATTGTTAGGGTCACTCATATATACTATTATATCATCTTCAAATAATAATACTTTGGCTTTTTTCTTTCCCCTTTGTATTCCCTTGATCTCCTTTAATTGTCTTATTGCTCTAGCAAGAACCTCAAGCATTTCAATGTGTAGTTTTTGCTGGTCTAAAACTGGCTGTGTAGACCTGGCCTTGAACTCATAGAAGTGAACCTGCCTCTGTCTCCTGTGTAATAACATAAAGACATATCCCACCATGCCTGACTTGATTTAATTTTTAATAGAGATAAATAAATTCTATAAGGATTAAAAAAACATTATTAGGATCTTCACCTGTACCAACCATTCATTATGTACTGAATACTAATATTCAGTATATATAAAGAATTCAAGAAGTTAAACAGCAATATAGTAAATAATCCAATTTAAAAATGGGGTATAGAACTAAACAGAGAATTCTTAGCAGAGGAATATCGAATGGCTGAAAAACACTTTAAAAAATGCTCAACATCCTTAGTCTTCAGGGAAATGCAAATCAAAATGACCCTGAGATTTCACCTCACACCCATGAGAATGGCTAAGATCAAAAATACAAGTGACAACACATGCTGGAGAGGATGCAGAGAAAGGGGAACCGTTCTCCACTGCTGGTAGGAATGCAAACTTGTACAACCACTTCGGAAATCAATCTGGCGCTTTCTCAGACAATTAGGAATAGTCCTTCCTCAAGATCCAGCTATACTACTCCTAGGCATATATCCAAAAGATGCTCAAGTACACAATAAGTTCATTTGTGCACCCATTTTTGTAGGAGTTTTATTTGTAATAGCCAGAAGCTGGAAACAACCCAGATGCCCCTCAACTGAGGAATGGATACAGAAATCGTGGTACATCTACACAGTGGAATATTACTTAGCAATTAAAAACAAGGATATCATGAAATTTTTTGCAGGCAAATGGTGGGAACTAGAAAAGATTATCTTGAGTGAAGTATCCCAGAAGCAGAAAGACACACAGGGTATATACTCACTCATAAGTGGATATTAGACGTATAATATAGGATACACCTACTAAAATCTGTACACATAAAGAAACTAATCAAGAAGTAGGACTCACTCACCACCGTGATCTGGTCACTGTTCCAAACTGAACTGTGGGCCCACAACATCACAGGCTGGATTTTCCAGTGGAAAGATAACCCCATGGAGAAAGAAACGACTGGGACCTACCTTGGGTCACCCAGACATCCCCTGGAAAAGACTCGGATTACACGGGCGCCCCAGGAGCCAGCCCGGAGTCAGAGCCGGGACCCAGGCTCTGGTACAGAGCACTGCCTGCATGCCTGATTCCCCGCCTCAGATAGAACTGTGGGCCCCAGGGCACCAGAGACTGAGTTTCACTGTCAGGTGCAAACCCACAGGGAGGGAACAGGCTGGTCTGATCTCAGAGCACTCAGCTGATACTACCACCCCAAAAATGTCTTGGGAAAAATGCCCAGGTTAGGCAGACGCGCAGGCCAGAAAGGCCAAAAGGCGCAGCCACGGACGGGCGTCTGTGCCTGTGGGTTCTATTCGCCACCCCAGACAGAACGGCGGACCCCAAAGCAAAGACTGGGTGTCCTTGGCAGGAGGAAACCCCACAGCGGGGAAGATCATCAGGTCTAATGCTCAGGACACCCAGCACCAAAAGACCTTTTGGATTCACGCAGACTCTAGGCTCTAGCTTTCTACATTAGGCAGGAGCGCTGTGATCAGCGGCCATTATTGAGTACCCCTAGGGCACTGGGGCACACAGCTGCATCCTCAGAACTGCAAAAGCCAGAGAGCCATTAGAGCAGCCCTCAGATACATTCAAGAGGGCTGCAACCACAAGGTCCGGACAAGAGCAGTGCCCGCAGCTGCCATCCTAGACAGGGACACACAGCTTCTGGTCCAGAGTGAGGCACCCAGCCTTCAGACCAGAGTGGAGCCCTCAGTTACCAGCCTCCAGACCAGAGCGGCGCACCCAGGCGCCAACTCAACCTAGGTGCACATTCTCCAGGCCCAAAGCAGAGCACTCAGCCTCTGGCCCAGAGACTTGCTGGGCGCTCCTTTCACTTTCCCAGACAGAACTATGTGCCCCAGGATAACAGACTGAGTTTCCCTGTTGGAAGAAAACCCCACAGCTAGGGAATCAGCAGGTTCTTCAAGAGGACTGTACCTGGAAAACTGCAACAACAGCAGCAGCTCACTAAATTTATAACAAGAAACCCAGCAGTGGGGCAGCTGTCTTGAGAACATCTATGGGTAAGAGGAGAGCCCCCCCCCCCGCCTAACAAAGACCACAGCTACTATTCAGGTCTATACAACTGAGGTGAGCAGTGGCAATTCCTGAGAAACACTGGCCATACAGTGACCATACCCAAAAAGCAGAGGAGGACTCCTTCAAGAAAAATCATCTTCCGGCCAAAGGGATTCTCCCTACCTCAGGACACCAGGAAGCACAGAAACTAAAAGCCAACACCTAAAACAGCCCAATGGGTAGAGGTCAGCGTAAAAGCTCAACCAACAAAAGACAAAGCAATATGTCATCTCCAGAACCCAGCCATCCAGGGGCAAATAGCCCTGAACAACACAGCATAATAGAAAATCAAGAAGATGACCTTACATCTATGCTGATGAAGAGGATAATAGAGGAAACAAATAAAATATGTAAAGAATTAGAGGAAGATAAAACCAAACAGATCATGGCTATCCATAAAGAAATGGAGGAAGTTACAGACAAGCAGATTATGGCCAACCGTGAAGAAATACGGGAAGATGCAGCCAAACATCTTGTGGCCTTCAGAGAAGAAATAATTAAATCACTGAAAGAAATTAAAGAAACAGAGTTGAAGGAACTAAAAGAAAAACAGGAAAATACAATCAGACAGGTGAAGGAAGTAAAAAAAAAACAACTCAAGACCTGAAGATAGAAATGGAAAAATTAAAGAAAACACAAATGGAGGAAATAATGGAGAGGAAGAATTTAGGGAAGAAAACAGGAACTACAGAGGTAAGCATAACCAACAGACTACAAGAGATGGAAGAAAGAATCTCAGGTGTAGAAGATACAATGGAAGAAATTGATGTATCTGTCAAAGAAAATGTTAAATCCAAAAAATTCCTGACACAGACCATCTAAGAAATCCAAGACAATATGAAAAGACAAAACCTAAGAATAATAGGTATAGAGGAACAAGAAGACTCCCTTCTCCAAGGCCCAGAAAATATTTTCAACAAAATCATTGAAGAAAATTTCCCCAAGTTAAAGGGGAGGCCAATAAGAATCAGGGAAGAAATAAAGAAAGAAATTAAAGTCTTCCTCGAACTCAATGAAAATGAAGACACAACATACCCAAACTTGTGGGACACAATGAAAGCAGTGCTAAGAGGAAAGTTCATAGCACTAAGTGCCTTCAAGAAGAAATTCGAGACAGTTCATTCAAGCAACTTAATGGCCCATTTACAAACCCTAGAAAAAGAAGAAGCAGACACACCAAAAAGGAGTAGACGGCTGGAAATAATCAAACTTAGGGCTAAAATCAATCAATTAGAAACAAATAAAACAATTCAAAGAATCAATGAAACCAAGAGCTGGTTCTTTGAGAAAATCAACAAGATCAACAAACCCTTAGCTAAGCTAACTAAAAGGCAGAAAGACACCACCCAAATGAACAAAATCAGAAATGAAAAGGGGAACCTAACTACAGACACTGAGGAAATCCAAACAATCATTAGGATTTACTTCAAAAGTCTATACTAAACAAAATTTGAAAATCTAAATGAAATGGACATTTTTCTTGATCGATTCCACTTACCAAAGCTGAATCAGGACCAGGTAAATCAATTAAATAGTCCCATATCCCCCAAAGAAATAGAAGTGGTCCTTAAAAGTCTCCCATCCAAAAAAAGCCCAGGACGAGATGGCTTCAATGCAGAATTCTACCAGACCTTCAAAGAAGAGCTAACTCCAATTCTCTTCAAACTATTCCACAAAATAGAAACAGAAGGACCATTACCAAACTCATTCTATGAAGCCACAGTCACCTTGGTACCTAAACCTCACAAAGACTCAACAATGACAGAGAATTTCAGGCCAATCTCCCTTATGAACATTGATGCAAAAATACTTAACAAAATACTTGCAAACCGAATCCAAGAACACATCAAAGCTATTATACACTATGACCAAGGAGGCTTCATCCCAGGTATGCAGGGGTGGTTCAATATACAGAATCCATCAATGTGATCCACCATATTGACAAACTGAAAGAAAAAAACACATGATAATCTCCCTAGATGCTGAAAAAACATTTGACAAAATCCAGCATCCATTCATGTTTAAAATATTGGAGAGATCAGGGATACAAGGCACATATCTAACCATAGTAAAGGCGATATACAGCAAGCATATAGCCAACATCAAACTGAACAGACAGAAACTTAAAGCAATCCCACTGAAATCAGGGACAAGACAAGGCTGCCCACTCTCTCCATATCTCTTCAACATAGTGCTGGAGGTCCTTGCTAGAGCAATAAGACAGTTGAAGGAGATCAAGGAGATACAAATTGGAAAGGGAGAAGTCAAAAAAGAATTAGAAAGTCAAGAAAGAATTAGAAGAAGATATGAGAAGATAGAAAGATCTCCCATGCTCAAGGCTTGGCAGGATTAACATAGTAAAAATGGCCATCTTACCAAAACCAATCTACAGATTCAATGCAATTCCCATCAAATTATCAACACAATTGTTTACAGACCTGGAAAGAGAAATTCTCAACTTCATATAGAATAACAAGAAACCCAGAATTGCTAAAACAATCCTTTACAATAAAAGATGTCTGGAGGTATCTCCATCCCTGATCTCAAGCTGTACTATAGAGCAACAGTTATAAAAACTGCATGGTACTGGCATGGAAACAGAATGGTAGATCAATGGAACCAAACAAAGGACCTAGAAATATACCCACACACTTATGGACACCTGCTCTTTGACAAAGATGCCAAAACCATACAATGGAGAAAAGGTAGCATCTTCAAAAAAAGGTGCTGGTCTAGCTGGATGTCTACATGTAGAAAAATGCAAATAGATCCATACTTATCACCCTGCACAATACTGAAGTCCAAGTGGATCAAAGACCTCAACCTAAAACCAGACACATTAAATTGGTTAGAAAAAAAGTGGGGAATACCCTTGAACTCATTGGCACAGGAGACAACTTCCTGAACAGAACACCACAGCACATGCTCTAAGAACAACAATCAATAAATGGGACCTCATGAAACTGAAAAGCTTCTGTAAATGAAAGGACACCGTCATCAAAACAAAACGACTGCCTACAGATTGGGAAAGAATCTTCACCAA
Organism: Psammomys obesus; assembly: GCF_907164565.1. NCBI lineage: Eukaryota > Metazoa > Chordata > Mammalia > Rodentia > Muridae > Psammomys > Psammomys obesus. The sequence goes on along the minus strand of NW_026596079.1, from coordinate 29,518,477 downwards.
CCCAACATCTGACAGAGGACTAATATGCAGTATATATAAAGAACTAAAGAAGCTAAAGAACAGCAAACCAAGTAATCCACTTAAAAAATAGGAAACAGAGCTAAACAGAGAATTCTCGATAGAGGAATATCGAATGGCAGAGAAACACTTAAAGAAATGCTCAACCTCATTAGCCATCAGGGAAATGCAAATCAAAACAACACTGAGATTTCACCTTACACCCATCAGAATGGCCAAGATCAAAAACTCAAGGGACAACACATGCTGAAGAGGTTTTGGAGAAAGGGGAACCCTCTTCCACTGCTGGTGGGAATGGAAACTTTTACAGCCACTCTGGAAATCAATCTGGCGCTTTCTCAGACAACTGGGAATAGCGCTTCCTCAAGATCCAGCCATACCACTCTTAGGCATATATCCAAAAGAGGCTCAAGTACACAAAAAGGACATTTGCTCAACCATGTTTGTAGCAGCTTTATTTGTAATAGCCAGAAGCTGGAAAACAGCCCAGATGCCCCTCAACTGAAGAATGGATGCAGAAATTGTGGTACATCTACACAATGGAGTATTAATCAGCAATGAAAAATAAGGAAATCATGAAATTTGCAGGTAAATGGTGGGACCTGGAAAGGATTATCGTGAGTGAGCTGTCCCAGAAGCAGACACACATGGTATATACTCACTCATATAGACATATAACATAGGATAAACCTACTAAAAACTGTACATCTGAAGAAACTCAACAAGAGAGAGGACCCTTACTAAAACACTCAGTCCCCATCCTGAAAGGCAAAGAGGTTGGACATCAGAAGAAAAAGAAAACAGGAAACAACCTAGGAACCTGCCACAGAGGGCCTCCAAAAGACTCTGCCCTGCAGCCTATCAAAGTAGACACTGAGACTTGTGGCCAACTGTTGGGCAGAGTGCATGGAATCTTATATAAGAAGTGGGAAATAGTAAGAGCAGGAGAGGAGGGGAACCACACAAGGAGAGAAACAGAACCAGAAAATTTGAACACAGGGAATTTCCCAGAGGCTCATACTCCAACCAAGGACTATTCATGGAGATAACCTAGAACCCCTGAACAGATGTAGCACATGACAGTTCAGTGTCCAAGTGGGTTACATAGTAATGGAAAGAGGGACTGCCTCTGACATAATCTGATTGGGCCTGCTCTTTGATCACCTCACCTGATGGGGAGCAGCCTTTCCAGGCCACAGAAGATGGCAATGCAGCCACTCCTGATGTGATCTGATAGACTAAGATCAGAAGGAAGGAGAGGAGGACCTCCCCTATCAGTAGAGTTGGGGAGGGGCATATGTGAAGAAGGGGGAAGAAGGGTGGGATCGGGAGGGGAGGAAGGAGGGGCTTATGGGGGATACAAAGTGAATAAAGTGTAATTGATAATAAATAAATAGATAGATAGATAGATAGATAGATAGATAGATAGATAGATAGATA
>NW_026596079.1:29484064-29517009 GCF_907164565.1 Psammomys obesus | reverse complement strand
ATAGATAGATAGATAGATAGATAGATAGATAGATAGATAGATAGATAGATAGGTAGATAGATAGATAGATAGATAAATGAATAAATGCTCATCTTTCTTAGCCATGAGGGAGATGCAAATCAAAGGGAACCTGAGATTCCACCTTAAACCCATCAGAATGGCTAACATCAAAAACTCAAGTGACTGCTTCTATTTCTTTGGGGGATATGGTACTATTCAGTCTTTCTACCTGATCTTGACTTAATTTTGGTAGATGGAATCTATCAAAAAATTGTCCATTTCATTTAGAGTTTTAAATTTTGTGGCATATAGGCTTTTGTAGTAAGATCTAATGATTGTTTGGATTTCCTCATTGTCTGTAGTTATGTCCCCCTTTTAATTTCTGATTTTGCCGATTTGGATAGTTTTTCTCTGCCTTTTTGTAAGTTTGGCTAAGGGCTTGTCTATCTTGATTTTCTCAAAGAACTAGCTCTTGGTTTCATTGTTCTTTTTTATTATTTTTTATTAATTTTTTTATTTTTAAGTAATTTTATATATTCACTTGTATCCCACCTGGAGCCCAATCCCAATTTCCCTCCCAATCCTCCCTCCCTTCATCATCTCCTCCCTGCTCCCTTTTGAGTCCACTGAGAGGGGGTGTCCTCCTCTCCTTCCATCTGGCCCTAGCTTATCACATATCTTCAGGATGGTTGCAATGTCCTTATCTGTGGCCTAGCAAGGCTGCTCCTCCCTCAGGGGGCAGGGGAAGCTCATGAGTTCATGTCAGAAAGAGTTCCTGTCCCCCTTACTAGGGAACCCACTTAGATACTGAGCTAGCATGGGCTATGTCTGAGCAGGGGTTGTAGGTTATATCCATGCATGATCCATGGTTGGATAAACAATCTCATAGAAGACCCCTGTGCGCAAATATATTTGGACCATGTGGACCTCCCTGTACCCTCCATGATATACTAATTCCTCCTTCCTTCATATGATTCCCAACACTCTGCTGAAGGTGTGGCTAAGGGTCTCAGCATCTGCTTTGATACATTGCTAGGTAGATTCTTTCAGGTGCCTTTTGTGGTAGGCTACTGTCCTGTTACTTATTTTCTCCTATTTCCAATGTCCATCCCTTTGTCTTTCTAAATGAGGATTGATCATCTTAACCCTAAACCTCTTTCTTGTCTATCTTCTCTAGTTGTATATATTTTAGCATGTTTATCCTATCTTATAGGGCTATATAAGTGAGTATATACCATGTGTGTCTTTCTGCTTTTGGGATACCTCACTCAGGATGATGTTTTCTAGATCCCACCATTTGCCAGCAAATTTCATGATTTCCTTGTTTTTAATTGCTGAGTAGTATTCCATTGTGTACAAATGTACCACAATTTCTATATCCATTCCTTCGTTGAGGGACATCTGGGTTGTTTCCAGGTTCTGGCTATTATGAATAAGGCTGCTCAACATGGTTGAGCAAATGTCCTTGTCGTGCACTTGAGCATCTTTTGGATATATACCTAGGAGTGGTATAGCTAGATCTTGAGGAATCACTATTCCTAATTGTTTGAGAAAGCCACTGATTAATTTTCATAGTGGTTGTATCAGTTGATATTCCTACCAGCAATGGAGGAGGGTTACTCTTTCTCCACATCCTCTCCAGCATATGTAATCTCTTGAGTTTTTTATCTTAGCCATTCTGGTGGGTGTAAAGTGAAATTTCAGGGTCGTTTTGATTTCCATCTCTCTGATGGCTAGGGATGTTGAACATCTCCTTATGTGTCTCTCTGCCATTCTATATTCTTCTACAGAGAATTCTCTGTTTAGCTCCATACCCCATTTTTTAATTGGGTTAATTGGATTATTGCCTTTTAACTTCTTTATTTCTTTATATATTCCAGATATCAGCCTTTTGTCAGATGTTGGGTTGGTGAAGATCCTTTCCCAATCTGTAGGCTGTCGTTTTGTTCTAACAGTGTCTTTTTGCTTTACAGAAGCTTTTCAGCTTCATTAGGTCCCATTTATTGATTGTTGATCTTAGAGCCTGTGCTGTTGGTGTTCTGTTCAGGAAGTTGTCTCCTGTGCCAATGAGTTCTAGTCTGTTCCTCACTTTGTCTTCTAACCGATTTAGAGTATCTGGTTTTTTATTGAAGTCTTCGATCCACTTGGACTTTAGTTTTGTGCAGGGTGATAAATATGAATCTAATTTCATTTTTTGCATGTAGACATCCAGTTGGACCAGCACTATTTGTTGAAAATGCTGTCTTTTTTTCCATTGAATGGCTTTGGCTTCTTTGTCAAAAATCAAGTATTCATAGGTGTGTGGGTTTATTTCTGGGTCTTCTATTCAGTTCCATTGATCCACCTTTCTGTTTCTATGCCAGTACCAAGCAGTTTTTATTATTATTGCTCTGTAGTACAACTTAAGATCTGGGATGGAGATACCTCCAAAGGGTCTGTTGTTGTACAGGATTGTTTTAGAAATTCTGGGTTTTTTGTTTCTCCATATAAAGTTGAGAATTTTTCTTTCAAGGTCTGTGAAGAATTGTGTTGGTATACGGCAGATCTTTCCAACTTCTGATGTCTTTCTCGATTTCTTTCTTCAGTTTTTTCAAACAGGTCTTTTACCTGCTTGGTTAGAATCACCCCAAGGTACTTCATGTTATTAGTGGCTATTGTAAAGGGTGTTGCTTCCCTGATTTCTTTCTTGGCCCTTTTGTCTTGAGTATACAGGAGGGCTTCTGATTTTTTTTTTTTTAGTTAATTTTGTCTCCAGCCACTTTGCTGAAGGTGTTTATGAGCTGAAGGAGTTCTCTGGTTGAGTTTTTGGGGTCACTCAGGTATACTATCATATCATCTGCTAATAGTGAGACTTTGACTGCTTCCTTTCCAATTTGTATCCCCTTGATCTCCCTTACTTGACTTATTGCTCTGGCTAGGACTTCAAGTACTATGTTGAAGAGATATGGAGACAATGGGCAACTTTGCCTTGTCCTTGATTTCAGTGGGATTGATTTAAATGTCTCTCCATTGAGTTTGATGTTGGCTATGGGCTTGCTGTATATAGCCTTTACTATGTTTAGGTATGTGCCTTGTATCCCTGATCTCTCCAAGACTTCAAACATGAATGGGTGTTGGATTTTGTCAAATGCTTTTTCGGCATCTAGGGAGATGAAAATGTGGTTTTTCTCCTTCAGTTTGTTTATGTGGTGGATTACATTGATGGATTTCCGTATGTTGAACCACCCTTGCATGCCTGGGATGTAGCCTACTTGGTCATGGTGGATGATATCTTTGATGTGTTCTTGTATTCGGTTTGCAAGCATTTTATAATCTTTGCATCAATGTTCATAAGAGATAGGTTTGAAGGTCTATTTTTTGTTGGATCTTTATGTGGTTTAGGAATTAAGGTGACTGTGACTTCATAGAATGAGTTTGGTAATGTTCCTTCTTTTTCTATTTTGTGGAATAATTTGGAGAGAATTGGAATTAGCACTTCTTTGAAGGTCTGGTAGAATTCTGCACTGAAACCATCTGGCCCTGGGCTTCTTTGGAAGCTGTTGATGGCTTCTTTAATTTCCTTGGGGGATATAGGGCTGTTCAATCTTTCTACCTGGTCTTGACTTAATTTTGGGAGGTGGAATCTATCAAGAAAATTGTCTATTTCTTTTAGATTTTCAAATTTTGTGGCATATAGGCTTTTGTAGTACGACTTAATGATTGTTTGGATTTCCTTATTGTCTGTAGTTATGTCCCCCTTTTCATTTCTGATTTTGATGATTTGGATAGTTTCTCTCTGCCTTTTAGTTAGTTTGGCTAAGGGTTTGTCTATCTTGTTAATTTTCTCAAAGAACCAGCTCTTGGTTTCATTGATTCTTTGAATAGATTTACTTGTTTCTAATTAGCCGATTTCAGCCATGAGTTTGATTATTTCCAACTGTCTCCTCCTCTTGGGTGTATCTGCTTCTTTTTTTCTAGGGCTTTTAGTGGGGCCATTAAATTGTTTGTATGTGATGTTTCAAATTTCTTTTTGTAGGCACTTAGTGCTATGAGCTTTCTTCTTAGCACTGCCTTCATTGTCTCCATAAGTTTAGGTATGTTGTGCTTTCATTTTCATTGAGTTCTAGAAAGTCTTTAATTTCTTTCTTTATTTCTTCCCTAACTAAGCTATCATTGAGTAGCGAGTTGTTTAGTTTCCATTTATGTGCAGGCTTTTTGCTGTCTCTGTTATGGTTGAGATCCGGCTTTAGACCATGATGGACAGATAGGATAGAAAAGATTATTTTCAATCTTGTTGTATCTGCTGAGGTTTGCTTTGTGATCAAATATATGGTCTGTTTTGGGGTGACTCCAAGCAAGCAAGTGAAAGACCTGTTTGAAAAAAAACTTCAAGTCTCTGAAGAAACTGAAGAAGATATCAGAAGATGGAAAGATCTCTTGTGCTCATGGATTGGTAGGATTAACATAGTGAAAATGGCCATTCTGCCAAAAGTAATGTACAGATTCAATGCAATTCCCATCAAAATATCAACACAATTCTTTACAGACCTTGAAAGAAAAATTCTCAAATTTGTATGGAGAAACAAAAAACCCAAAATTTCCAAAACAATCCTGTACAACAACAGATCATCTGGAGGTATCTCCATCCCTGATCTCAAGCTGTACTACAGAGCAATACTAAGAAAAAGTTCATGGTATTGAGCATAGGAACAAAAAGGTGGATCAATGAAACTGAATAGAAGACTCAGAAACAAACCAACATATCTATGAATACTTGATTTTTGACCAAGCGCCAAAACCATTCAATGGAAAAAAAAGACAGCATTTTCAACAAATGGTGCTGGTCTAACTGAATGTCTACATGCAAAAAAATGAAACTAGATCCATATTTATCACCCTGCACAAAACTAAAGTCCAAGTGGATCAAAGACCTCAACGAAAAACCAGACCAATTAAATGGTTAGAGGAAAAAGTAGGGAAGACCCTAGAACTCATTGGCACAGGAGACAACTTCCTGAACAGAACACCAACAGCACAGGCTCTAAGATCAACAATCAATAAATGGGACCTCATGAAACTGAAAAGCTTCTGTAAAGCAAAAGACACTGTCATCAAAACAAAATGGCAGCTTACAGACCGGGAAAGGACCTTCACCAACCCTTCATCTGCCAGAGGGCTAATATCCAGTACATATAAAGAACTCAAGAAGTTAAAAACCAACAAATCAAGTAATCCAATTACAGACCTAAATGAGAACTCTCTGTAGAGGACTGTAGAATTGCAGAAAAACACTTAAAGAAATGCTCAACATCCTTAGTCACCAGGGAAATGCAAATCAAAACAACCCTGAGATTTCACATCACACCCATCAGAAGGCTAAGATCAAAAACTCAAGTGACAACGCATGCTGGAGAGGATGTGGAGAAAGGGGAACCCTCCTCCATTGCTGGTGGGAATGCAAACCTGTACAACCACTTTGGAAATCAATCTCCCGCTTTCTCAGACAAATAGGAATAGTGATTCTTCAAGATCCAGCTATACCAGTCCTAAGCATATATCCAAAAGATGCTCAAGTACACAATAAGGACAGGTGTTCAACCATGTTTATAGCAGCTTTATTCATAATAGCCAGAACCTGGAAATAACCCAGATGTCACTCAATAGAGGAATGGATACAAAAATTGTGGTACTTTTACACAATGGAATACTATTCAGCAATTAAGAAGGAGGAAATCATGAAATTTGCAGGTAAATGGTGGGACCTAGAAAAGATCATCCTGAGTGAGATATCCCAAAGCAGAAAGACACACATGGTATATACTCACTTAAATAGACCTATAAGATAGGATAAATATACTGAAATCTATACACCTAAAGAAGATAAACAAGAAAGAGGACTTGGGGTAAGATGACCAATCCTCACTTAGAAAGACAAATGGGATGGACATTGGATGTAGGAGAAAACAAGTAACAGGATAGGAGCCTACCACAGATGGCCTCCAAAAGACTCTACCTAGCAGTGTATCAAAGCAGATATTAAGACTCATAACCAAACCATCAGCAGAGTGCAGGGAATCATATGAAAGAAGGGAGAGTTAGTAAGACCTGGAGAGTACAGGAGCGCCAGAATAACCAAATATATCAGGGCACAGGGGTCTTTCATAAGACTGTTTTTCCAACCAAGGACCATGTATGGGTATAATCTAGCACCCTGCTCGGATATAGCCCGTGGTAGCTCAGTGTCCAAATGGGTTCTCTAATAAGGGGAACATGGACTATTTCTGACATTAACTCAAAGGCAAGCTCTTTCACACGCACACCCACAAGGGAGGAGCAACCTTGCTAGTCCACAGAAGAGGACATTGCAGCCAGTCCTGAAGAGACTTCATAAGCTAGATATGTTTAGATGGAGGGTGAGGAGGTCCGCCCCTGTTAGAGGACTTGGAAAGGAGCAGGGAGAAGATGAAGGAGGGAGGGTGAGATTGGGAGGGAATGAGGAAGGGGCTACAGCTGGGATACAAAGTAAATAACCTGTGATTAATATAAAAAAATTAATTAAAAAAAAAACCTCAAGTGACAATACATGCTGGAGAGGTTGTGGAGAAAGGGGAACCCTCCTCCACTGCTGTTGGGAATGTAAGCTTATAAAACTACTTTGGTTTAAATTTTGTTAATGTTTCTTTTACAAATATGGGTGCCCTTGTATTTAGGGCATAGATGTTCAGAATTGTGATGTCTTCTGGGTGGAATTTTTCTTTGATGAGTATGAAGTGTCCCCACCTCTTTTGATTAATTTTGTTTGAAATTCTTTTTTTCTTTTCTTTTTTTTTAGTTATTATTTTTTATTAATTACAGTTTATTTACTTTGTATCTCAGCTGTAGCCCCCTCTCTTCTTCCCTCCCAATCCCACCCTCCCTCATCTCTTTCCTGCCCCTCTCTAAGTCCATTGATGGGGAGGTCCTCCACCCTTTCCATCTGATCCTAACTTATCAGGTGAAAGTCTATCTTATTAGACATTAAATGGCTACTCCTGCTTGCATCTTGGGTCCATTTGTTTCGAAAACTGTCTTCCGGCTCTTTACTCTCATGCAATGTCTATTTTTGTGACTTAGATGTGTTTCCTGTGTACAAGAGATTATCTTGTTTAAGCATCCATTCTGTTAGTCTGTGTCTTTTTATTGGAGATTTGAGAAAATTGATGATGAGAGAGATTAATAATCAGTGGCTCTTAGATCCTTTGATTTTTATGTTGGTTGTGGTAGTGTGTTTGTATGCTTGTCTACTTTTTGTTTTGCGGTAGTGAAGTTATTTATTCCCTGTGCTTTCCTGAATGTAGTTAGTTTTCTTGGGTTGTACTTTTCCTTCTATTATCTTTTGTAAAGATGTGTGGGTAGGTATTGTGTAAAATGATTTTGTCATTGAATATATTGTTTTCTCCATCTATGATGACTGAGAGTTTTGCTCGGTATAGTAGCCTGGACTGACACTTCCATTCTCTTACAGTCTGCATGATATCCATCTAGGCCCATCTGGCTTTCACAGTTTCTGTTGAGAACTCTGGTGTGATTCTAATAGTTTTGCCAGTATATGTTACTCAGCATTTTTCCCTTGCAGATTTTAGTATTTTTTCTTTGTTCTATATATTTACTGTTTTGATTATTACGTGAAGGAAAGATTTTCCATTTCTGGTCTAATTTATTAGTGTTCTGTCGGCCTCCTGTATGCTTATAGGCATCTCCTTTAATTTGGAGAAATTTTCTGCTATAATTTTGTTGAAATATTTTCTGGGCTTTGAGATGGGAATCTTCTTTTTTCCTCTATTCATATTATTCTTAGGTTTTGTTTTTTCATGTTGTCTTGGATTTCTTGGTTGGTTTGTGTCAGAAATTTTTGAATTTAACATTTTCTTTGATGGATAGATAGATTTCTTCCATTGTATCTTCCACACCAGATATTCTTTCTTCTATCTTTTGTAGTCTGTTGGTTATGCTTATCTCTGTAATTCCTGTTTTCTTCTCTAAGTTCTTCCTCTCCAGGATTTTCTCCTTTTGTGTTTTCTTTAATTTTTCCAATTTTGTCTTCAGATCTTGAACCGTTTTGTTGATTTCCTTCACCTGTCTGGCTGTATTTTCCTGTTTTTCCTTCAATTCCTTTAGCTGTTTGTTTGAACATTACTCTGTTTCTTTTATTTCTTTCAGTAATTTAATCATTTCCAATCTGAAAGCCACAAACTGTTTGGCTGCATCTTCCTGTATTTCTTTATGGATGGCCATAATATGTTTGACTTTATCTTCCTCTACTTCTTTACATATGGTCATAATCTGTTTGACTTTATCTTCTGTTTTTTTATGCATTTTGTTTCCTCTATTATTCTCTTCATAAGCATAGATATTAGGTCATCTTCTTGAATTTCACTTATGTTAGGGTGTCCAGGGCTGCTTGCCCTGGATATTGGGTTCTGGAGATGCCATATTGCTTTGCCTTTTACACTAACCTCTACCCATCTGGCTACCTCAGGTGTTGGCTGTTAGTTTCTTCTGTCTGTTGGAGTCATGGGATGGGAAGAATTTCCTTGGCAGGAAGATGGTTGTTCCTGAAGGAGGACTTCTCAGCTTTTTAAGTATGGTGAACCAAATGGCAATACTTCTCAGGAATTACCCCAGCTTAACTCAGGCATATGGACCTGTGTGGTAACTGAGAAACACATCCGCTGGTGTTTTAGGGCCCAGAGTTCAGTCTGTTGGTTGCTGTGCAGTCATTGCTGACTTGCTCTTCAGACACAATGTCCTCTCAGCGCCACCATCTTGAATCTGCCCTCACACACTACTTGTCTGTTTTTATGCCCTTACCATGTAGGTTATATTACTATTGCATTGTAGTAATGATTGAAATCAGGTTTAGTGATATCTCCCAATGTTCTTTTATTGAACAGGATTGTTTTAGCTATCCTGGGTTTTTATTATTATTATTATTATTATTATTATTATTATTATTATCATCATCATCATCATCATCATCATCATCATCATCATCATCATCACTATTATTCTACATGAGGTTGGGAATTGCTTTTTCCACTTCTGTTAGGAATTTTGATGGAGATTGCATTGATTCTGTAGACTGCTTTAGTAAGATTGTCATTTTTGCTATGCTACTCCTACTGATCCAGCTCTTAGTTTTGTTAATTTTTTTCATTGCTCTTTTTGTTTCTATTTTATTGATTTTAGCCATGAGTTTGATTATTTCCTCCTGTCTACTTCTCTTGGACGTGTTTGCTTCTTTTTGTTTTAGAGCTTTCAGTTGTGCTATTTAGTCAATTCTGTTAGATCTCTCCGATTACTTTACAAAGGCACTTAGTGCTAAAAACTTTCCCCTTAGCAGTCTTTTCATTGTGTCCCATATTTTTGTTATGTTGTGCTCTCATTTTCATCAAATTATAGAAAGTCTTTAATTTCTTTATTTCTTCTCTGATGCAGTGATTATTGAGTGGAGAGCTATTCAATTTTCATGAGTCTGTAGGCTTGGTGTTGATTCTGTTGTTGTTGATCAAACTTTAATTCATGGTGATCTGATAAGATACAAGAAGTTATTTCAATTTTCTTATATCTGTTTAAATTTGCTGTGTGACTGACTATATGGTCACTTTTGGAGAAGGTTCCTTGAGGTGATGAGAAGAAGTTATATTCTTTTCTGTTTGGTTGAAATGTTCTGTGGATACCTGTTAGGTTCATTTGTTTCTTCGTGTTGTTTACTTTCATTATTTCTCTGTTTATTTTCTATCACGATGACCTGTCCAATGGTGAGAGTAGGATATTGATGTCTCCCAACTATTAATGGGTTGGGTTCAATGTGTGATTTAAATTTTATTAATGTTTCTTTTATTAATGTGGGTACCCTTGTGTTTGGGGCATAAAGGTTCAGAACTGCGATGTCATCTTGGTGAATTGTTCCTTTGATGAATTTGAAGTGTCCTTCCCTGCCTCTTTTGATTAATATTGGTTCAAAGTCTATTTTGTTAGATATTAGAATGGCTACTCCCACTTGCTTCTTGGCTTCATTTGCTTGGAAAACTTCTCTGTCCCTTACTCTAAGGTGATGTCTACCTTTGTTGCTGAAATGTGTTTTTTTGTATGCAGCAGAATGATGAATCCTGTTTTCTTATCCATTCTAGTAGCATGTATCTTTCTATTGGGGAATTGAGTCCATTGATATTGAGAGATATTAATGATTGACTGTTAATTCTTGTAAATTTGATATTGGTGGTATTAGTGTGTGTTTGTGTGTGTGTGTGTGTGTGTGTGTGTGTGTTTCCTTTGTTTTGTTTTTCTGATGTAGAATCTTTCCTGTGTTTTGTTGGGTGTAGTAAACTTCCTTGTGTTAAAGTTTTCCTTCTAGAATCTTTTATAGGGCTGAATTTGTGGGTAGATATATATAAATTTAGTTTTGTCATGGACTATCTTGTTTTCTCCATCTATGGATATAGTAGTCTGGGATGGCACCTTTGGTGTCTTAGGGTCTGCATTATGTCTACCCAGGATCTTCTGGCTTTTAAAGTCTCTGTTGAGAAGTTTAATTGTCTGCCTTTAAATATTACTTGACCATTATCCCTTGCAACATTTAAGGTTCTTTCTTTGATCCATTCATTCAGTGTCCTGATTATTATGTGTTGGGACAAAATAATCAGAACACCTAATGAATGAAACATTCATTTTTGGTCCAATTTGTTTGTTGTTCTGTAAGCTTCTTTAATGTTTATAAGCATCTCTTTCTTTAGGTTAGGGAAATTTTTCCTATGATTTTGATGAAGATATTTTCTGACCATTTTGAACTGGGAATCTTCTCTTTCTTCTATTCCAATTACTCTTAGGTTTGGTCCCAAATTTCCTGACGGTTTTATATTAGAAACTTTTTAGATTTAGCATTTTCTTTGACTGATGTATCAATTTATTTTATGTAATCATTTATGCCTGAGATTCTTCCATCTCTTGTATTCTGCTGGTGATCTTTGTGTATGTACTTCCTGTTTTCTTGCATAGGTATTCCATCTCCAGGATTGCTTCAGTTTATGTATTCTTAATTGCTTCTAATTCCATTTTTGGGTTTTACACAGTTTTATTTCTTTCTTTCTTTCAAGGTTTTTATTGTATTTTTCTATATTTTTAAAAGGAATTTATTCAATTCCTATATAAAAGCCTCTATTATCTCCCTATGATAGATTTAAGGATATTTTCTTGCACATCAGGTGTGTTAGGGTATCCAGGGCTTGATGTAGTAGGATAGCTGGGTTCTTGTGGTGTCATATTGCCCTGGGTTTTCTTGAGTGCATTTAGCTATCTGGTTGTTCCTGGTGTTGGCAGGCTGATGGCAGTAGGCCTCTGGGGTTACAGGTAGAGCTGGTAGTCTTTGATAACAGTATGCCTCTGTCAATCCCTGATGACTCCTTTTCTGCTAGCTACTGGCTTCTGGGACTGTAGGTAGAGCTAGGGACCAGGAACTGGCTTGCTGAAGGTATGGTATAGACCACACCACTGCTGGGTTTGTCCAGGGGAACCCAGCTGTTAGTCCCTGTTGGCTGTGGACCTGATGGCTGATGCCTCTGAGATTTCAATTAGACCTGGGACCTGAGAAATGACACATAGAGGGCACGGGGCAGACCTCATTGCTGCTAGAAGTGTATTTTTTCAATAAATATTTTAACTCTTCTTTATTAGTTATAGGTAAACACTATGAAGGAAAAGAAAATAATAGCTTGGAGAAGATATATTTTTTCACCCCATGCTTAAGGGTTGCAGTAGAGGAATTGCTAAACATAACATTAATTTCAGACTTCCTCCCTCCTACATTTTGCAACATTAATACCTGCTATCATTTCTTCTTGTTATCTCTCACTTTCCACATTTTCAGATGTTGGTGTGCAGCTCTTTGAATGTGAAGTGAAGGGGCTGCTGAATATTGATATGTACTCTAACCTTGCTCAAGCCCAGGTAAAAATGTAATGAATAAAATCAGTTGCTTTGTTTGTGAACATTGAAGGTAATGAGGTACTAATTTGGTAATTAGAGGAGATAAATATTGGAATAATTTATGGTTATGAGAAATGCTGTTTTTAAAAGTTTTTCACAGAAGCATGCTTTAAATACCATATGTCTAGAATGCTTTTCTTTCTGAAAGCAATGTCTTCTAAAAGTGTAAGGCAAAACACTCACCAATAATATTATAACATCACTAACATAACAATTATTTCTAATTGATTTCTCATGCAGATACGTTTTGAAGGTAGCCACTGATGTCAATGCTCTGAATCCTGCTCCAAAATCCATTTACCTTTAAAAAGTAAATGGCAGTTTAAGATCACTATAAAAACCTGCTGAAGTAAGTGCTAGTTAATAGGGGAGTTATAGACCACTGTTGCATATTTCATTTTCTAAATTACAATCAGAATATTATGAGTTAGTATGAGAAGATTGCCATGATGTTGTATAGTATTTGTTACTGAGATAAAAATCTATCATAGCATACTCATGCCAAACTATTCAACTGAAGGAAACACAAATTGTCAGGTACCCAGAAAAGATGAAAGAAATGTCAAAGCATGAGAGGTCTGAACAATCAATGTATGAGCTGCCCAAGGCTATCAACAAAGCATTGTATCATATCTTATCTGTCTAAGGGGTGAACCGAACAATAGCCTAGCATACAATCAATGAAATCTTACTCAGTGATGTGTGTTATTTGGTTCTGAGACCTTTGGAGACTTGTGTGAATTCCACTTTGTTAGGAAGTTAGATTGATACTTCTTTTGAGGGGAAAAAAAGCTTGTTTCTGTTTCATGGAAGACTGTTGTTGGGTACAAAAATTAAATACAAGTCTAGATTGATTTTGTTTTGTGTGAAGAGATTACTGATTTCTTTACTTCTGTGGAAAGCAGCATTCTTAATAGTTATTATGAGTTGCATGGGCAGCAAGGCCCCAAAACTTGTCTTTTTCTATTTCTGTCTCTCTATCTCTGTCTTTCTGTCTCTCTGTGTCTCTGTTCCCCCATTCTCTCGCTCACTCGCTCTCTCTCTCTGTGCATGTATATTTGTCTTTGCACATGCATATGTAGTCAAGGGGAAATATTGTAACAGTACTTAAAAGGATAACATATTATTGATCTCTGTCTAGCAATATACCAATAGAATGGTATATCTTAAACACTATAACTACACACCAAAGAACACTACTGTGGTGCTTTGTGAAGACTTTGAAATTGAAACAAGAAAGATAACTATTTCCATTTGCTGTAAAGAGACAGCATGACCAAGCAACTCTTAAGAAAGAAAGCCTTTAATTCAGCGCTTGCTTACAGTTTCAGAGGTTTAGGTTTAGAATCATCATGATAAGGAGTAAAGCAGAATTCAGAAACATGTTGTATCTCTAGCTGAGATCTACATCGTAATCTGTAGGCATAGAGAGAAAGCCTAGGCTGGGCATGGGCTTTTGAAACTTCAAAGTTTATTCTCAGTTACACACTTCTTCAAGCAATGCCATACAATGCTCCACCTCCTAATCTTGTTACTCTTTTTAGATAATGGCACTCCCTACTGACTAAGCCTTCAAATATATGAAACTCTGAGGGGTAGTATTAATCAAACCACTGCAATAAGTTGTAAAAAGTATTAGCCAAGTCTAGTGACTTAGATTTGTAATCAGAGATATATAAGGCTCAGTGAAGAGGCTTTCAAGGCAATTTCAAGGACAACTTGGGCAACTGTCAAAAAATAGTATTATAATATAATTCATTTGTAAAACATGTGCCTAGCATGTGCAAAGCACTGCAAGGATTCCCATGAATGAAAAATGATTATCTTACCTAATCAATATGTTCATTCAAAATGACCTTTTAAAATTACCCAAGTAATCAGGGACATTCAAGTCTCAATTAATAAAGTCTAATATAGCAAAAATTAGTGTTT
The DNA here is from genome assembly GCF_907164565.1 of Psammomys obesus. NCBI lineage: Eukaryota > Metazoa > Chordata > Mammalia > Rodentia > Muridae > Psammomys > Psammomys obesus. The sequence continues at coordinate 29,503,074 of NW_026596079.1, read as the reverse complement.
CTGTCTTTCCACTTATGGATGAACTGTACAGTACCTCTATATCTTCTTTGTACTCTTATCCATGAATAAAAATCTACCAGATAAAGGAGGTACCAAGATGTCTCCAAAAGTAACTTGTCAAGGACCTGTATGCTACATGCCCATGGTACTTTTTCTGTTTCTGTAATAAATCACAATGACCCAAAGCAACTCAGTGTAGGAAAGGATTTATTTGACTTGCTCATTATGGTCTACTATCTAGGGAAGCCAAGAAACTCCAGACATAAACAGATCCTGAGGCAGAAATTAAAGCAGAGACCAGGGAGAAACACTGCTTACTGGTTGGCTCCCCCTAGCTTGTTTTCCTAGATTTCATATATAACACAAGATGATCTGCTCAGGGTTGGCATCACCTATTATGTACAGGGCACTCCTCCATCAGATACAAATCAAGAAAATGCCCCACAGACATGGACACTCGCTAACACGATGAAGGTAATTCCTGTGTTGAGATGTATCAGTTGACGGTGAAGATTGTGTATCACTGAACCGTAAGGAATTGTGCTGGAAGTGGCCTGGATGTTTCTTCATTAGGACTACCTCTGATAGTCCTGGAGTCTAATCATGAAGGAAAAACCATTAGTAAGCCTACTTAACTGTGATGTCTATGTCTATTAACTACACACATGACCAGCATGGCAGTATATTCCCAAAGGTGAAATAGGAGGACTTACAAATTGAATAAAACCAACTGCTTGACTCCTCGAGTGCTTGCATAGCAATACTAGAGTCGCAACTTTGATCCTAATACAAAATAAAACAGGCATAGCAGCACATACCTATAATCTTAGCACTTGAGGGGCAGAGACATTAGAATTAATAGTGTCATCCTGGAATAAAAAGTAAAACAAATATCAGATGTCCCATACATTATTTTAATTGTTAGAGATTTATTACTCTAAAAGATACTGACAAGTCTAATAAAACCCAGTCAACAATAAAATAAAATAAAATAAGCAAAAAATAATAATAATAAATCAAAAACCATGAAAACTAGTCTAGTAGGACTAGTTGAGAAGAGAAACATGTTCAGCAGCAGTGAGATTGATAAGAGTGGCTTATAAAGGAATGGGTATGGTCAAAATGCATGATATAAATGTCCTAATGAAACATTACTATGTATAATTGATATATGCTTATAAAAACATTTTAAAAGAAGGTGAGAGCACCCTACCTCAAATTTCACATATAAGTATCTTTCTAGTAAGTTTTACACTTTCTATTACCTTATTTAGTATAATGTTGAATCAAAAATGTAGTTGTTTTCTTTAATGCTCTTAATTATTATAATTACACTTATTTATCATGACATCTGATTTATTTGAAAATGTTAAATCTCAAAAGCTGCAACAATCTGCCACTGGAGATGCTGGCAGATATTTTTCTTAACATATTTCTCAAAATAGGAGAACAATCAAGAGCTCAACACTTGGGGTTCATTTGTAAAAAAAAAAAAAAAAAAAAAAAAAAAAAAAAAAGGTCTCTCAACATTGCAGGAATGATTTTGTCCACTTAGGAAAAAAAAGAAAAAAAAGCAGTTGACGGAAACAAATGTGAAGGCATAAAAGAGAATTAAGCTCTAAAAAAACAAGCAAGAATATAAAATTTTATTAAAGCAGGCAGACTTGTGAAATATAACAGGACCCCAGTCATTAGAATAGAGACTATGAAAACACGGAACTAAGCTCCTAGCCCCCCCAAAAAAAGACTGAGTAAACTGTACCACAGCTTTGTCTACAGAGTTTGTTTTGTTTTTTATTTGTTCGTTTTTTGTGTTTGGAACCTGTAGGATTTCAATAGGCTTAAAAAAGAACTAGGTTCTTTTACTTGCTAATTTGGCCACATTGTAAAGGAATTTTTTAATTTACTTTTTATTTTTTTATATTAATTACAGTGTATTTACTTTGTGTCCCAGCTGTAGCCTCCTCCCTTATTCCCTCCCAAACCCACTCTCCCTCCCTCATCTCCTCTTTGCCCCTTTCTAAGTCCACTGATAAGAGAGGTCCTCCTCCCATTCCCTCTGACCCTAGCTTATCAGGTCTCACCAGGGCTGGCTGCAATGTCTTCCTCTGTGGCCTAGCTAGGTTGCTCCTGTTTTCTGAGACTGACACTCAACCAAGGACTATCTATGGATATAACCTAGAACTTCTGCTCGGATGTGGCCCGTGGTAGCTCAGTAACCAAGTAGTTTTCCAAAGTAAGGGGAACAAGGACTATTTCTAACAGGATCTCAAGGGCAGGCTCTTTGAACCCCCCCCCCCCCCCCCCCAGGAAAGGAGCAGTCCTGTTAGGCCACAGAGGAGGACTTTGCAGCCAGCCCTGAAGATACCTGATAAAACAGAGTCAAATGAAAGGGGAGGAGGTCCTCCCCTATCAGTGGACGTGGAAAGGGGCAGGGAAGAGACCAGGGAGAAAATGTGGGGTTAGGGAGGGAATGAGGAAGCGGGATATAGCTGGGACACAGAGTTAACAAAATGTAACTAAAAAGAAAAATAAAATTAAAAAAAAAAAAGAAACATACTTCACAGTGTCAGAGGAAGGAGTATTTCTATCCTTCATTAACCATTCCACATGCAAGAAATATGGAACCTGGATATGATACTGCTCTAATCCTTTTCTGCAAAACTCTCCCCTCAAAAACAAATAGGTTAGAAACAGTCTTGTTAATGATCATTCCTTCATTTTTAAAAAAGCAAATCAAAATTAGGTGAACTATTTCTGTCTGCAAGCATGGCAGAGACCCACTTTCTCTTCCTGTGCGGTGGGTCTCAGCCAGGCATTGGTTGGACATTCTTTCAATCTCTACTCTATTTTTATTTTTGCATATCTTATAGGCAGGGTAAATTTGGGTTGAAGTTTTGGTGGGGTGGGTTGTTTTCCTTTCTCCACTAAGAGTCCTATCAAGTTAGAGGCTGTCTTCTTAAGTCTCCATGACCCCTGCTACTAGGATTCTCAGCTAGTCACCCCCATATCCTCACAGGAGCCTATCCAGTTGTAGATATTCAGCTTGTCACAGATATGAACCCACCCATGGTTTCCTTTCTCTCTACAAACCCCCTATCCTACTGCCCCTGTTCTCCTCAGGTCTTATATCTATCCTCATTTCTTGCCACACTGTCTCTCCTAGCCTGTTTTCTCTCTTTAACCACATCTACTGCCTATTCTATTTCCACTTCTGAATGAGATTTTACAGTTATTTCTAAGAGATTTCCTTTTATTATATATAGAAAAAGATAAAAACTCTTTAAGTTTTATTTTTTTTCTGGATGTTTCTGGATGTTATATGTCAATTAATTCATGTGTATATAAATCATCTACTTTATTCTTTGACTTTTAAAGAGTTCCTTGACTTTGACAAGTGAGATGTTGCTTAGAAATAATATTTATGGATTTTTTAAAAAGTGAAATTGGCTATGGTATTGAACTAGAACAATAGAAAGGTGACCTTGCATTTTGCTGTCAGTCCTAGTTTATAGAGGCTGTGATAGCCACATTTCAGTTTCTAAATATGCTTTTATTACTACATTTCAGAGAAAAAGTATGAAATGAAACAATTAAAATATTTTATGAAATCATAATAGAATATTTATAACCTTGCAGGATAAAACTGAATTCCTGAGCTAGAAGGCATCCTTATAAAACTGCCATACGTGAGGCCTGAAAGATAGCTCAATTGTTAAGAGCAATGGCTGTGCTTTCAGAGAACAGTTTTTTTGTTTTTGTTTTGTTTTGTTTTATTCCCAGTACCAACATGATGATTAACAACCATTTTTAAATCTAGTTTCAAAGATCCTATATCTCTTCTGGCCTCCATGGGTGCCAGGCCTACATGTGGTAGCAAGACATGCATTTAGCCAAACAGCGTCACACATATAAACAAGACAAGATAAGATAGGGAGATGAGATAGCATAAAACATAAATGCCATACTTGTCTTGCCTTATCTTGGTTCATTATGTCAAACCATAATTTTTCCTTTTCTTAACATGATGCTTGACTGCATCCAATAGGTGCAGAGGTTTTTTTTTTTTAATTTTTTAAAATTTATTATAATTAAATCATTTTGTTTTCCAGCAGTAGCCCCCTCTCTTAGACCTGTGCAATCCTACCCTCCCTCTCTCTTTTTCTCCCATACCCCTCTCCAACTCCACTGATGGGGGAGGTCCTCCTCCCCTTCCATCTGACCCTAGGTCTCATCAGGAATGGCTGCATTGACTTCCTCTGTGGTCTGGTAGGGTTCCTCCCCCATCAGGGGAGGCTGTGATCACTGAGAGCCTGTTATTGAATTAATGTCAGAAACATCAACTGTTCCCCTTACTAGGGATCACACATTTGGACACTGAGCTGCCATGGGCTACATCAGTGCAAGGGTTCTAAGTTATATCCATGCATGGTCCTTGGTTGGATTATCAGTCTCAGGAAAGACCCCTGAGCCCAGATATTTTGGTTCTGTTGCTATCCTTGTGAAGCTCCTATCCCCTCCAGGTCTTTCATCTCCCCCTTCTTTCATAAGATTCCCAGAGGTTTTCTTTCAACAGACAAACATGTCTTCAGGTTTCTAAAGTTGCTTAGCTTTAGAAAACAAATAGCTTAGCACTCTGGATAATCTAAGGCAATTAATGCTCATGTCTAACAAGTTAATTCAGAAAAACACATCATGAAAAGAAAGAGAATGGATATTTCCATTATTATAACTGTTTAGTCTTTAAATTCATTTCATATTTTCTGTGAGTTTCCAATCCAGATATGCATGTTTTTTATACTTTACCTAATCTATTTTAGTTTTAAACTAGTAATAAATTCATTTACAAATGTGTAATAACAGTATGATAACTAAAGGTATGAACAAGAGTTAATTATCAAACAAAGTTTAAGTACTTGAATCTAGTTTTTGCTTTTATTTTTGACTGTTACATAATAAATGTGGGTATTTAGCAAGTACATTTTAATATTGCAATGAATGTGTAAAATTAACACTGATCAAAAGGGTGATTTCCTTTTTTTAATTAAATTTTTATTTTTTATATTAATTACATTTCGTTCACTTAGCATCCCAGCTGTAGTCCCTTTTGTCATTCCCTCCCAATCCCACTCTTCCTCCCTCATCTCCTCCCTACCCCTCTCTAAGTCCTCTGAGGGAGAGGTCCTCCTCCCCTTCCATCTGACCCTAGCTCATCATGTCTCATGAGGATTGGTTGCAGTGTCCTCCTCTGTGGCCTAACAAGACTGCTTGTCCTTGTCGGGGGGTGGGGGGTTAAAGAGCCAGCCACTGAGTTCATGTCAGAGATAGTCCCTGTTCACCTTACTAGGGTAACCCACTTGGATATTGAGCTGCCATGAGCTATGTCTGAGCAGGGGTTCTAGGTAATATCCATGAATGGTCCTTGGTTGGAGAATCAGTCTCAGAAAAGACCCCTGTGCCCAGATATATTTAGTCCTTGTGGAGCTCCTGTTCTTTCCAGGTCTTACTATCTGTAACTTCTTTCTTATGACTCCCTGCACTCTTCCCAAAGTTTGGTTATGTGTCTCAGCATCTGCTTTGAAACTCTACGAGGTAGAGTCTTTCAGAGGCCCTCTATGGTAGGATTCTGTCCTGTTTCTTGTTTTCTACTTCTTCTAATGTCCATCCCATTTGTCTTTCTAAGGGAGGATTGATCATCTTACCCTGGGTCCTCCTTCTAGCTCAGCTTCTTTAGGTGTACAGATTTAAATATATTTATCCTATCTTACAGGTCTAGTATCCACTTAAAAGTGAGTATATACCATGTGTGTCTTTGTACTTCTGGGATATCTCACTCAGGATGATCTTTTCTAGATCCCAACATTTGCCTATCTTTTATTACTTTTTCTACCTCATTTAAGTCATCTATTCCCTTTGATCTGACCTTCCTACAGAACATCAGGATATTGACAAAATGTTGACACACATTATTTTACCAATGTGTGATTGCTTCATTTAGTTCCCCAAAACTTTTGCTTCTACTTGAAGTCTCACTGCTTCTTTAATTGTTTTCAATATCTGAATTTCTGTTGACATCCTCATTTTCTGACCATCTGTCAAAATAGCTCATTAATATATTCTTATGACTCTGTAGTCTCTCTGGTCTGCTTCTCCAAAAACTTCCAAATCATATGAATGAACCACTTTGAAATCCTTACAATTTATAGTGTCTAGTAGACACAACCACCACCTCTATGCTGATAACAATTTTCTGCGCTAATCACTTTTTCATTGTTTAGTTTTGAGACAGGGTATATTTAGTTTTGAGGATGTTAGAACAAACTATGTAGACCAGGTTTGCTTTGAACTCATAAGGTTACTTCAGCTTCTCTCTTCCAAATGCTAAATATTAATCACTTTTAAGTGAACATGAGCAAATACCTGATTGAAGCAACTTAAAAAAATAGGTATTTCATTTGGCTAATGGTTTCAGAAATTTCTGTCAAAACGTAGAAAGTATGTGGTGAGCCACGCAGCTTACATATGTATGGGGCATGGAGAGGAAATTTCTCGTTAGTTGATTAGATTTTTTTTTATTCATTTAATCTGTTTATATCCCTACATTTATAAAGTTCCACTTACATTCAGGGCAACTATTCCTCCATGAATTGTCTCGCTCATGTAAATCCACTGTGGAGTAACCCACATACACATCCAGGCATCTTTTAATTCACAAGTTAACATACAAGATTAACTGTCTCAGGACTATGGTAGCTATGATTACTCCTGCTTCTACAGCTCTGTAAATTACATTTGTGTGCAGCTCCTCAGCTTTCAATATGCAATTTACTGAATTTTCCATCATCATCTACTTACATTATCTACCATTCAGTACATCAACTCAAAATGTCTCTTTTTGTAATCAGCTTCCTCTTTTAGTGTCAATTGTTTTCTCTTCTGTATTCCATTGGTACCATACACAGTCAGTGAGACAAAATGTATGATTTGAAATTTCTCTGGCTAGTAATAGAATGTTTTTTTTATTTTTAAAAAACTGGGTAAGATATAGCACTGTATGCTTCTGAAGTAAGCATTAAATCATTCTAGATTTAAAAAAAATAGAAATGTTACTTTGAACATGAAAATTCATGAAAAGAGAAACATAGAAATGTCCAAAAATATTCAACATGTCCAACTGATATTTTGATATGTCAGTGTCATATGCTAATTTTGTAAATGAAAGGTAAAAGAATTTTTAAGGATCATAGCTTCATGGCTGATATAAATAACCTACTACATAGAATAAAAATTCACAAAAATACTTATCACAAAACTTTAGAATGTTTCTAGTTTGGTATGTTGTGTTTTAGGTAAATATAAGTAGTTAAAAACATTACAGCAAAAAATCATTATATTTAATGATATATTAATTTTATCTACGTATTTCCAACACTATACACATGCTTGTTTATATAAGTACTTAGAATAATATCTTTTTTGCAAGTTCCAAACTTAATACTTGTGAGTATGAACATCTTTCCTAAATATTTGTTCGAAATTTATAAAGATGTATGCATATTATATTAATATTAAATTGAGGTAGACATCAATAATCTTTATTGTAAAATAATAAATATGTTTGTTTTGGAAATATTTGATAGAATTTTTGAAAAGTCCTATTTCACATGTTTTTATAACTTTTACTTTAAAGCAATAGAAAAGATAGAATAGTTGCATTTTCAGAGAGCTGAAATTTTTGTTACAGCAAATATTTTAATTTAATTCAAAATAAAGCACACGAGATGAAGAAAAAAATCAACCTCTTCCCTCCAATAGCTCTCCTACTACATCTATCTAGGATTTGGTGTTTCTACAAGACAATCAGGCACAATATTTAGGCAGTGGTAGTATCAGGTTGACTATAAATCTGACCGTTGTTAATTAGATATTTATTGTGAATTAACCCAGAAGCATGTTTAGTACACAAATACTTCTAAAATAAGACAAAATGTGAACTTGCATAATGGTGAGATTTACTTTTTTTTTTTTTCACTATAAGGAACTGTTAGTTCCTTACCACTTATCCTAAAATATATACCGTGTTTAGCACTCATTATGTTTTAAATTTTCAACCATGACCTCAGCTGTCAGGGTCCACCAGCAACAACTCAACAGCAATCCACATGTGATGGAGGAAAGAGTATTTCCCGCCTACTGAGGTAAAGGAGATAGTGCAGCATGTAGAGTCAGTCTCAAGTCAATTCCAACCCCCATTTCAAGTAATACTGCAATAAATGAGCTTACTTTGTTTTCTGTGTGTGTTCTGCTGTGTCTGTTTGTATAAATTCCTTGAGCTGGCACTGGCTTCCGTATGCCCAAAACTTTCTTCAGGGATAAGCAACAAATCAATACTACAGACCTCCATCTGATTTATGAATATCAGACTAAGAGGGAGTTTTTGCTTTATAACTTTCTTAGTGCTTTCAAATACTTTGAAGCAAGGAAATGCATCAAAATGGAAAAAGAGCTATCAATTCTGCTTTAATTGTACTTGTGTTGGTAAAAATCCATGTGACAGAAAGAATGTATGATTAAGAAAAGCTTCATAGTTGAACATAACATTTACCACTTCATAATAGCACACGAAATAAAGAAGAAATCCAATAAAAGTTGCAGGCCAGTTATGTTCAGTTAGATGTGCATACATCTTACAACAAATGAGACACTTTACATTGAGAAAGCAGGGAAGTGTGCCATTGGAAGTGTATGCCAGGTTTTGGAATTCAGCAGTTCTCAAGGTGTGGGTCTGTTTGGAGGGGTCACATACCAAATATCCTTTATGTCAGACATTGACATTACTATTCAAAACAAATTTACAAAGAAAATTAGCAAAATTACAGTTATAAAGTAGCAATGAAAATAATCTTAAGGTTAGGGTAACCACATCATGTGGAACCTTATTAAAGTGTTGCAGCACTTGGAAGCTTGAGAACCACTGGTTGTAGATGGTGAAAAGGCTGGATCTGCAATGTGATGGAACAGGTGTTGGTGTTTATGTATCATGACGTGGTGAAGAGGCAAATACTGGCATGTTTGTCTCTGTTGTCAGTATTTCTACACAGGGATTCAGGAGTACACAAGTGGCTCTGCCCTCCGTTGACTGGGATCTATGCCGTCCTGCAGAAAGGAAATGCCCCTCTTCTCGTGCCAGGGCCAGCCAGCAGAGTTGAACGGTTTTTGAGTTGGGCGTGAGGATTAAAATTAATAAAATAAACACACAGCACACAGGAAACTTTTTAAAGGTCCAGACTCGACAGCCATGGCAAAAGGCAGACTGCTGCAGCAAGGAGTGCCAGCAAGCAAGCCTCAAGTCTCTGCCTCCAACTCTGCCTCCAGCCTTCTTCTCTGTCTCCAGCCTTCTTTTTCCTTAACTGTCGGCCTGTCTTTTTATTGTAGAGTTTTTGAGCCAGAGTAGAAACATCTCAGAACAATAGGTTAATTTGCACAAGGAGCTAGAGGAAGAGGTGTGACCCTCACAAGCTATCCCACCTGCTGTCACAAACAAAAGGAGATGGACTTGCAAGTAAAGGCCTGCTAAAAGCCATCTCTCCGCCGAGATTTAAATATCAAAGCCGGCCGCTTGGAGTCACAGCTCCCGACATTCTCAGACTATTTCCTGACTGCCACAGTGAGAAAGAGTCACAATTTCAATTTTAAAATCAACATTGCAGAACTACTACAATTCTCCATTTTTACGGATGCACCATTGTCTGTACAGACTTACCTCATTGATGCTCCCCCCCCCCCAATTTTTTTCTTAAGGTTTTTGAGTATTTTTAATTTTTAAAAATTTTTATTTATTATTTAATATAATTTATTTGTATCCCAGCTGTGGGCCCCTACCTCCTCCCCTCCAAATCCCTCCTTCTCTCCTATGTCTCTCCACTAGTCCACTGATAGGGGAGGACCTCCTCCCCTTCTGTCTGACCCTAGCCTATCAGGTCTCATCAGGACTGGCTGCATTGTCTTCCTTTGGCCAAAACCTTTTTAAGATTAACATTTACCCCCATACATTGCACATACTCTTTAGTTTTCCATCAAAATACATGTCATTGTGTTATTATTGATACAGTGTCATTGTACCAGGATAGTTAGAAGTTAAATTATATTTTTATTTATTTTTTATTAATTACACTTTATTCATTTTGTATCCCCCTATAAGCCCCACCCTCCTCCCCTCCCATCCTACCCTCCCTCCCATTTCTGCATGCATGCCCCTCCCCAAGTCCACTGATAAGGGAGGTTCTCCTCTCCTTTCTAATCTTAGTCTATCAGTTCTCATCAAAAGTGGCTGCATTGTCATCTTCTGTGACCTGGTAAGGCTGCTCCCCCCTCAGGGGGAAGTGATCAACGAGCAGGCCAATCAGATTATGTCAGAGGCAGTCCCTCTTCCCATTACTAGGTAACCCATTTGGACACTGACCTACATGGGCTACATCTGTGAAGGGGTTCTAGGTTATCTCCATGAATAGTCCTTGGTTGGAGTATGAGTCTCTGGGAAGACCCCTGTGTTCAAATTTTCTTGTTCTGTTGCTCTCCTTGTGGAGTTCCTGTCCTCTCCAGCTCTTACTATTTCCCACTTCTTACATAAAATTCCATTCACTCTGCCTGACAGTTGGCCATTAGGCTCAGCATCTGCTTTGATAGTCTGCAGGGCAGAGGCTTTCAGAGGCCCTCTGTGGTAGGTTCCTAGTTTGTTTCCTGTTTTCTTCTTCTGGCTTTCAGAGGCCCTCTGTAGCAGGTTTCTAGGTTGTTTCCTCTTTTCTTCTTCTTCTGATGTCCATCCTCTTTGCCTTTCAGGTGGGGATTGAACATTTGTGGTACATCTATACAATGGAGTATTACTCAGCAATGAAAAATAAGGAAATCATGAAATTTGCAGGTAAATGGTGGGGCCTGGAAAGGATCATCCTGAGTGAGTTGTCCCAGAAGCAAAAAGACACACACGGTATATACTCACTCATATAGACATACAACGTAGGACAAACCCACTAAAATCTATGCATCTAAAGAAACCAAGCAAGAGAGAGGACCCTAACTAAAATGTTAAATTGTATTTTAAAATAACAAGTTATTATTGAAATACATTACAAAATAGGGATCGAATCCTTCATATGTAAACATTTGAGACTTGCTTACAGAAATGAATCACTGTTTAAAGTTTCTACTAAATGGTGCATAAAATATAAAACCTACTATTTGAAATCATTAATTATAAATGAGTGGTAATTTCAAACACAACCATGGGTCAATGAATATTTTCAGTGTAGACAAACAAAACATGGTTTTAAGCCCCAGGAAAAATGTCAACCTTTGATTTTTTTTTTTTTTTTGGAAAGATAATATTTTATGTGTATAATTATAAGCAAAATGAGAATTGATTGTCCTTTTTACATGGCTAGAATAGCATTAAATATAAAATTTACCTGTGCCGTGCCTTATTTGATAAGTGATTTGTGATCAAATTGTATTTGATTTTGTTTTTCATTTGTAATGCAAGCAATAGGAAATAGAGACATTGCTCAGTGGCTGAGAACACTTGCTGCTTTTGCAGGTCACCTGGGATCAGTTCCCAACACTCACAGGGTAGCTCATAATCATTTCTAACTCCTGTTTTAGATCTGAGGAAACCAGCCTGTATGTGGTGCAAATATATACATGCAAACACTCATGTTCATAAAATAAAAACAATAAATGTTTAGTGTGCAAATAATATCATCTGATAAATACCCCAAGGAAATATATAGAGAGCAGACTATTCCTCACACATTCCTTACCATTTTGTTTTTAGAATTTTATTAATAAGTGTCCAGGTTTTTCATGTATTGTTTTCTAGCGGTTCACCATAAGTTCAAAATATGCAATGCTGCCACACACCCAAATCGATGTCTGTTTTCTATATCATCGTACTAGAGAGAATAGTATCATATTCAACAGATTAGAAAATGCCTGATTACCTCTTATGTTTTGGAAAAGTTACTTTCAATGACATGAAAAGATACAATACATTAGACTATTCTTTCAGTGAGGATTATAATAGATGGGAAGTCAAAAGGAATCCAGATGAAGACCCCAATGTTACAGATACATATGTATTTGCACTCAGTCATAATTGGATTTTCTTCTTCAGACTTCCCTTCCTTGTTTTGACACCACGAAATTCTATGGTCACTTCTACTTACCACTCTCTCTCTCTGTGCATACACTTCTGTGATAGGCTATAAGTACATCTGTTGAAACTATAATGTGGATCTTCTGGCTATGGTTCAATATTTTATATCCTGACCAGATATTGTTACAAAATATTGTTTATGTTTTAATAGTCTTCAAATATTAATCTGTATGTTTCTAGTATCAGAAAATAACTTGTTTTAATAAGATTGGTTTAAATATGTATTTTTACACTTATTCTTTCATCTTAGATATTTATTTTACATTCACTGACTTGATCTTGAAGTGGGTCATTTTTCCTTGGAAGAAGAAATATACAATTTATTTTTCCAAAACCTTTCACATAGAGTAGCTTAGTAAAACAATTATTATAAAGCTGGTAAAATAATAATAAAAATTAATAATAATTATAATAGTATAAATAAAAACCCCAAATCTTGGAGAATGGCGTACAGACCTAAACAAAGAATTCTCAACAGAAGAATTACAAATGATAAAAAAAGCACTTGAAGAAATGTTCAACATCATTAGCCATTGGAGAAAGGCAAATCAAAAGGACTCTGAGAGTCTATCTTACACCCGTCAGAATAGTTAAAAAACAAAAGTGACCACTCATACTGGCGAGGATTGGAACAAGGTGAACACTGCTCCATTGCTGGTTGGCGTGTAAACATGGATAGCCATTGAGGATATCAGTTTTTTGGTTTCACAAAAAAATGGAAATTCATCTTCCTCAAGTTGTAGCTCTACCACTCCTGAGAATATACCCAAAAGACACAAAGACACTTATTCAACTATGTTTATAATGGCTGTATTCATAATATCCAGAAACTGAAAACATCCTTGATGTCCCTGAAACAAAGAATGGATGAAGAAAATGTGATACATTTACATAGTTTATATTATTCAGGTGTTTAAAAAAAAAAAAAAACAGTAACAGAAAAAAAAATACATCATAAAATTTGCAGGCAAATGGATGGAACTAGAAAAAAATCATCCTGAGAGGTAACATAGACTCAGAAAGACAAACACGGTACATATTCACTTAAAGTGGATATTAGATGTAAAATAAGATTAACCGTGCTACAACCCACAGATCCAGAGAGGCTAAGTACCAAGGATGACTCAAGGTGAGAATATGAATCTGCCTGGGAAAGCAAAAATGAACAGAAATAGCAAATGGGGGGGGGGGGGTTGTTCAGAAATAGGAGGGATCAAGTGTGGGGAGGATGGAGGGATAAGATACTGGGAAAGACAACTAGTATTAAAGGGGTTAAAGGAGCACATCTCATGAATTAGATAGAACCTTAGTGTAACCCAGCAATTCTACTCTTGAGAATATACCCAAAAGACACATGAACCTATCAAAGCCACTTACCTGCTCAACTATGTTTGTCTTACATTATTTGTAATAGCCAGAAACTCCAAGGAATCTACAAGGGTCACCCTTCCTAACACTCCAAGCCATGGTGGCATATGGAACATGAAACAATCATCTCCTATAACAATGCAAGATTTCCAGAAATGGAAATGTGAGTACTACCCAGGCACAAAACCTTTGGCCTACAATGTGTACTGCTTGCAAGTTGTGCTGGGATAAAAGTGGCATAGAGATTGTGGAGTGGTCTACCAACAGCTGGCCCACCTTGAGACCCACGCCATGAGTGGAATTCTCCCTTGACACTGACGAGAGGGCCAGGAATCAGACTGTTTAGCTCTGAGACCCAGGATAGAACCAAATATGATGAGCAAAAAAGATAATAAAAAGTAAATGAAATGATCTCTAATGATATTCTGCTATATTCACAGACAGGAGCCTAGCGTAATTGTCCTCAGGGATGTGCTATCCAGGACCTAATAGAAACAGATTCAGAGACCAGCAACCAACCACTATGAGGAGCTCTGAATATCCTGCAAAAGAGGGGAAGAAAAATTGTAGGAGCCAGAGGGTTCAAGTTCACCAAAAGAACACAGCCCACAGAATAAACTCACCTGTGTTCATATGAGCTCACAGAGACTGAACTAACCGTCAAGGAGCCTGAATGGTTGGCCCATGTTCTCTGCATATATGTTATGGTAGTGTAGCTTGGTCTTATGGGACTTACAGTAGTGGTAGCTGGGTTCGTGTCTTACTCTTTTGTCTGTGTTTGGAACTCTTTTCTTCCTAATGGGTTGTCCTGTCTTGCCTTAATATGAGGGGAGGTCTCTGATATTATTGCAATTTGATATGCCATATTTATTTGATATCCCAGAGACCTTCTCTTTTCTGAAGAGAAATGAAGGAGTGGCTGGGTGATGTGGGGGAATAGGGACTGGGAGGAGATGAGGGAGGGGAAACTGTGGTAAGGATGTAAGATGTGAGAGGTAAATTTTAAAAAATAAAAGAAAAAGAAAGAAAAACAGAAAGGAAAGAAGCAGAGTCAGATGGAAAGACATACGGACAGACAAGACAGACAAAATGGAGAGGAAGGGGTGGAAAGACTTGACCTTCCCCTGGCAGTCAGTCAAAGCAAATCCAGGATCGGGCAAGTCAAGCTACCTAAAGAATAATCACTGAAACTTGGCTCCCACTAGGCAGGAACTTACTCTTTGGTAAGAGAACTCTGAAATGTTTAGCTGAGCTAAGCATGTTGCATCTCATTCTCTGAGTCCCTAGTGAAAGAAGGTTGTTCCAAAATTCACTAATTTTTTTTGAGAAGACATATGGATCTATCTCAGAGCACTTTGTGTTATTTCACTTCTAGATGGTCACCATGCCTTAGATTACCTTTGATTCCACTCCTGACTGTAGCTTTCATAATGTAACATGATATTCAAACTTTAAAAAGAATAATACTTTTTCTCTAAATTATTGCATGTTGGCATATTATAAATATAAAATGAGTGTTTGGCTATATAATGTTTATTATTAACCCTAAGATTATCATAGCAGTATTATTGAACCCACTATCACAAACAATAAGACACAAACACCTGTTAGATTTTATAATTGCCTTATTTACCTAGGGCCTGGAAGATATTTCACCTACGCTGGCTCAATAACCTCACCATCCATCCCCCAACCCCCATCCAATGCCATCCACCTTTATCCTCCTCCTCTGGTCGACCTTCCACCCATAATCCCATAATACTTGCTTATATTCGTTATCTGGGCCTTTTCACACCATTATTGGAGTCATTCTTCTTGTCCCACATGTTTTTTTTTTTTTTCTCCAAACTAATCCATTGTGGAGTACTCCTTCTTCTTCTCTTCCACTCTGTCTGTTTCATGTGATTCTGTCTTGAACATAAAAGCCTAGGAACCTTAGCCACACCTATCCCATTCTGCCCTGCCCAGGTATAGGCTGTTTAATCAACCAATGGTACAATGACTTAGGCAGGTTTTACACAACAAGGATAGGTTTACATGAGAATGGGCTCTTCTGAGCAAGAAAAAGATCTTGGGATCCAGTAATTAACATGAGAATATATAACATCAGGCCAACCACCAATATTGGTGATATAATTCAGAGGCAAAGAATATACTCAGTATATGAAAGTATTAGTTTAAACAGTACTTCACATACTATCTTTTGCAAACAACTGGATAAAGCTATAAGGTAACATGTACAAGTTTCTTTTTTTTTTTTTTAAAGAAAGGACCCAGGTTTATAATGGATAATATATACTAGGTACAGGAACAATGGTCCTCATTAGTACTATTGGACCCATTCAATTCAGAAATGCACTCTCTCACTTTGGGAAAACTTCCTGAGAAGTAGGTAGATTAAAATCTTTAATAACATCCTCAGCTGTGAGATTAACATTCCCATGGCATTATTTTTCCTCAATGAGAGAACTTAAACAAATCAAGTAGAATCTTTTAGACAATACTATATATAAATATATATATATATATATATTTAGTGGAATAAAGCAACCTTTCATAATGTCTTCAGCTAGGAGACAAACAAAGCTGTGCCTCTACATCCAGTATTCTTTAATAATGCTGGAACCCTATGTACTTTCTCAGCTGTGTCTCCTCCAATACATTGCTAAAGAATCTGAACTAATTTACAACCATTACTTTTTGTCAATGGAAGAACTAGAATAAATCAAGTAGGACCTAGGTATCTTTCAAAATCTTTCAGACAATCCTAAATATGTGTGTGTGAACTGTTTGGCATCTCTCTAAACCAGGACATTCTTTTCTTTTTTTCTCTTTTTTTCTTATCTTTTCTTTCTTTCTTTATTATTATTACAATTTATCCACTTTGTAACCCAGCTATGGTCTCCTCCCTCATCTCTTCCCAACCTCACCTTCCCTCCTCTTCTCCTCCCATAAACCCTTCCCTAGTTCACTGGTAGGGAGAACCTCCTCCGCTTCTATCTGACCCTAGCCTATCAGGTCTCAACAGAACTATCTGCATTGTCTTCCTCTGTGGCCTGACAAGGCTGCACCCCACAGGGAAAGGTGATCAAAGAACCACTGAGTGCATGTCAGAAAGAGACCCTGCTCCCCTTACTAGGACACCCAAATCATAGAGATTGGGCTGCCTATAGGCTTCATTTGTGCAGGGTTTCCATGTCCCCTCCATGCATGTTCCTTGGTTGGGACAGTCTACGCAGGTACCCCTGGGCCTAAATTTGATACCTTTGTTGGTCTACTTGTGGTGGTCCTATCTCCTCCAGGACTATTTCCCTCTTCTTCCATAAGGTTTCCTGCACATAGCCAAACTCTGCCCAAAGTTTGGCTATGAGGTTCAGCATCTCCTCTAATACCCTGAGGGGTAGAGTCTTTCAAGGACCCATTGGAAGTCTTCCTGTCCCTGTCTTCTCCTACTTCTGATGTCTATCCTGTTTGAACCATGGCATTCTTAGAAGAATGTTGGTATTATTGGTCAGACTTTAACTAATTCTAAGATAACTGAAATGACCCAAATGGCTGGGATATATGCAGATGAGTTATACATTTTAGAACCCAAGAATTACATAGGATTTTAGGAAACCCTACAATTTCTTTGAAAGAGATTATTGTATTGGGATGGAAAGTGGAAATGTTGACACTCCATTGTCTGTGTATTTAGAGGACTAAATAGCAATGAAAGAAAACCTATTAAATCCCACCCTTATGGCAAGTACTGCTCAAGTGCCTAGTGAAAATCTTACTACCTTTTTCAAAGTAGTAAGTAACATCATCTTATCCTCCTTGTTCCTGGCATCAGAAAGAAATTACAAAATTGTCAGCTACAAAATTGTAAACTACCATTGGTAGCTTATTAAATGTAGCAAGTATTTTTCTGTTATTGTGATCTAAAATGGGCAGGGAGCTGAAGTGAGGTTAAAGCCACCAGGAGAGAGAAACGAGAGGAATGTGAACTTCTGGTAGCCTTTCAAGAATAGTGGTCTCCTACTGCTCTTCTACTGCAATAAATAAATTGCTAAAGTCTATGTCTTTTAGAAAGCAGTTTCCTGAAGATGAATTGCTCCAATATTGTATGCAGAGAGTGCATATTGTTTCAAAGGATATAAAGTCCTTGTGAATAGGGGCAAGATGGTGGTGTGGGGAGGACTCTCATTCTGAGCAGCAGCACAGCAGGATCAACACAGTGACCAGCAATCAGAACTCGCGGCCATAAAACACAAGTGATTGTGTTTCCCAGGTGGGAGGATACCCCACGGTGGGGGATTCAATCAGCTTTAACTCACCCGGCTAAACCATGAAGAGATCCCGGTTCCGCCAAGCACTTCGTCGCCAGCCCAGAGCCACACGCCAGCATGATCTGCTCACTGTCCCAGACTAAACTGTGGGCCCACAACATCATAGACTGGATTTTCCAATCGAGAGATAACCCCACAGAGCAGGAAATGATTGGGACTGACCTTAGGTCACCCAGACATCACCTGGAAAAGACTCAGGTTCCCCGGGCGCCCCAAGAGCCAGCCCTGAGCCAGAGCCAGGGAACTCAGACTCCAGCACAGAGCCCTGCCTGCGCACCTGATTCGCTGCCCCAGATAGAACTGTGGGCCCCAGGGCACCAGAGACTGAGTTTCACTGTTGGGTGCAAACGCACAGGGAGGGAACCGGCTGGTCTGACCTCAGAGCAGTCAGCTGATACCACCACTCTGAAAAGGTCTTGGGAAAATTACCCAATTTAGGCAGATGCCCAGTCTCCCAATGGCCAGAAAGGCGGAGCCACAGGCAGGCGTCTGTGCCTGTGGGTTCTACTCGCCACCCCAGACAGAACTGCAGTCCCTAAAACAAAGACTGGGTGTCCCTGGCAGAAGGAAATACCACAGTGCAGGGGATCATCAGGTCTAACGCTCAGGACACCCAGCAACAAAAGACCTTCTGGATTCATGCACACTTTAGGCTCTAACTTTCTAATGCAGGCAAGAGCATTGTGCTCAGCTGCCATTATTGAGTACCCCTAGGCACTGGGGCACACAGCTGAATCCTCAGACCTACAAAAGCCAGAGAGCCATTACAGCAGCCCTCAGATACTGTGCCAAGGATCAACCAGTTATCCCTAGCTAGACTGAAAAAACTGTGGGAATCGCAGGTCCTTCAAGAGGGCTGCACCCACAGTGTCCGGTTAAGAGCAGTGCCCGCAGCCAACATCCCAGACAGGGACACACAGCTTCTGGTCCAGACTGAGGTACCCAGCCTTCAGACCAGAGTGGAGCCTCCAGGCTCCAACTCAACCTAGGTGCACATTCTCCAGGCCCAAAGCAGAGCACTCAGCCTCTGGCCCAGAGACTTGCTGGGCGCTACTTTCACTTTCCCAGACAGAACTATGTGCCCCAGGATAACAGACTGA
>NW_026596079.1:29368572-29483664 GCF_907164565.1 Psammomys obesus | reverse complement strand
CCCCCCCCCCCCCCCGCCTAACAAAGACCACAGCTACTACTCATGTCTATACAACTGAGGTGAGCAGTGGCAATTCCTGAGAAACACTGGCCATACAGTGACCATACCCAAAAAGCAGAGGAGGACTCCTTCAGGAAAAATCATCTTCCGGCCAAGGGGATACTCCCCACTTCAGGACTCCAGGAATCACAGAAACTAACAGCCAACACCTAAAACAGCCCAATGGGTAGAGGTCAGCATAAAAGCTCAACCAACAAAAGACAGAGCAATATAGCATCTCCAGAACCTAGCCATCCAGGGGCGAATGGCCCTGGACAACGCAGCGTAATAGAAAATTAAGAAGATGACTTTATATCTATGCTGATGAAGAGGATAATAGAGGAAACAAATAAAATACGTAAAGAATTAGAGGAAGATAAAACCAAACAGATCATGGCTATCTGTAAAGAAATGGAGGAAGTTACAGACAAGCAGATTATGGACATCTGTGAAGAAATACGGGAAGATGCAGCAAAATAGTTTATGGCCTTCAGAGAAGAAATAATTAAATCACTGAAAGAAATTAAAGAAACAGAGTTGAAGGAACTAAAAGAAAAAGAGGAAAATACAATCAGACAGGTGAAAGAAGTAAACAAAACGACTCAAGACCTGAAGATAGAATTGGAAAAATTAAAGAAAACACAAATGGAGGAAATAATGGAGAGAAAGAATTTAGGGAAGAAAACAGGAACTACAGAGGTAAGCATAACCAACAGACTACAAGAGATGGAAGAAAGAATCTCAGGTGTAGAAGATACAATGGAAGAAATCGATGTATCTGTCAAAGAAAATGTTAAATCCAAAAAATTCCTGACACAGACCATCCAAGAAATCCAAGACAATATGAAAAGACAAAATAATAGGTATAGAGGAAAAAGAAGACTCCCTTCTCCAAGGCCCAGAAAATATTTTCAACAATATCAAGTTAAAGGAGAGGCCAATAAGAATACATGAGGCCTACAGAACACCCAACAAATTTGACCAGAAAAGAAAATCCTCCTGCCACATAATAATCAAAACAGTAAGTATACAGAACAAAGAAAAAATACTAAAAGCTGCAAGGGAAAAAGGCCAAGTAACATATAGTGGCAAACCCATTAGAATCACACCTGACTTTTCAACAGAGACTATGAAAGCTAGAAGGGCCTGGACAGATATCATGCAGACCTTAAGAGAACACAGATGTCAGCCCAGGCTACTATACCCTGCAATACTCTCAGTCTTCATAGACAGAGGAAACAAGATATTCAATGACAAAAACAAATTTCAACAATACCTACACAAATAAAGCATTACAGAAGACACTGGAAGAGAATATACAACCCAAGAAAATTAGCTTCTGTCGTAAAAACACAGGAAATAATTAACGTTACTACAGTAAAACAAAAGCAACCAAGCACACAACCTTATGACCACAGCCAACATCAAAATCAAGGGATCTAACAGCCACTGGTCATTAATCTCTCTCAACATCAATGGACTCAACTCTCCAGTAAAAAGACAAACTCAGTCCCCATTCTAAAAGGCAAAGACAGGACATCAGAAGAAGAAGAAAAGAGGAAACAACCTAGAAATCTGCTACAGAGGGCCTCTGAAAGCCAGAAGAAAACAGGAAACAAACTAGGAACCTACCACAGAGGGCCTCTGAAAGCCTCTGCCCTGCAGACTATCAAAGCAGATGCTGAGCCTGATGGCCAACTGTCAGGCAGAGTGAATAGAATTTTATGTAAGAAGTGAGAAATAGTAAGAGCTGGAGAGGACAGGAACTCCACAAGGAGAGCAACAGAACAAGAAAATTTGAACACAGGGGTCTTCCCAGAGACTCATACTCCAACCAAGGACTATTCATGGAGATAACCTAGAACCCCTTCACAGATGTAGCCCATGTAGGTCAGTGTCCAAGTGGGTTACCTAGTACATAATCTGATTGGCCTGCTCTTTGATCACCTCCCCCTGAGGGGGGAGCAGCCCTACCAGGCCACAGAAGAGGACAATGCAGCCACTTTTGATGAGAACTGATAGACTAAGATTAGAAAGGAGAGGAGAACCTCCCCTATCAGTGGACTTGGGGAGGGGCATGCATGCAGAAAGAGGAGGGAGGGTGGGATCGGGAGGGGAGGAGGGAGGGGCTTATGGGATGATACAAAATGAATGAAGTGTAATTAATAAAAAATTTTTAAAAAAGAAAGGAGAAGGTGTATAAAAAAAGAGAAATAAAAAAGATACAGATTAACAGAATGGGATACTTAAACAAAACCCAAGCAACCTGTTTCATACAAGAAACACACCTAAGGCACAAAGGTAGACATCACCTGAGGGTAAAAGGTTAGAAGATGACTTTCCAAGCAAATGGACCCAAGAAACAAGCAGTAGCCATTCTAATATCTGATAAAATAGACTTTCAACCAAAATTAATAAAAAGAGATGAGGAAGGACATTTCATACTCATCAAGGGAAAATTCCACCAGGAAGACATCACAATCCTGAACATCTATGCCCCAAATACAAGAGCACCCACATTTGTAAAAGAAACATTGATAAAATTTAAACCACATATAGATCCCCACACATTAATAGTGGGAGACTTCAACACTCCACTCTCAACAAAGGACAGGTCAACAAAACAGAAATTAAACAAAGAAACAATAACTCTGACAGAGGTCATGAATCAAATTGACCTCACAGACATTTGCAGAATTTTACACCGAAACACAAAAGAATTTACCTTCTTCTCAGCACCTCATGGAACCTTCTCCAAAATATACCACATAGTTGGTCACAAAGGAAGCCTCAACAGATATAATAATGAAATAATTATTAATAAATAAAGTAAATAAATATGAAATAATCCCTTGTATCTTGTCTGATAACCATGGAATAAAACTGGACCTCAACAACAACAGAAATAGCAAAAAGCCTACACACACATGGAAACTGAACAACTTGTTACTAAATGACAGCTGGGTCAGGGAAGAAATAAAGAAAGAAATTAAAGTCTTCCTAGAACTCAATGAAAATGAAGACACAACATACCCAAACTTGTGGGACACAATGAAAGCAGTGCTAAGAGGAAAGTTCATAGCACTAAGTGCCTTCAAGAAGAAATTCGAGACAGCTCATTCAAGCAACTTAACGGCCCACTTAAAAACCCTAGAAAAAGAAGAAGCAGATACACCAAAAAGGAGTAGATGGCTGGAAATAATCAAACTCAGGGCTGAAATCAATCAATTAGAAACAAATAAAACAATTCAAAGAATCAATGAAACCAAGAGCTGGTTCTTTGAGAAAATCAACAAGATCGACAAACCCTTAGCCAAGCTAATTAAAAGGCAGAGAGACAACACCCAAATCAACAATATCAGAAATGAAAAGGGGGACCTAACTACAGACACTGAGGAAATCCAAAGAATCATTAGGACTTATTTCGAAAGTCTATATGCCACAAAATTTGAAAATCTAAATGAAATGGACAATTTTCCTGATCGATTTGACCTACCAAAGCTGAATCAGGACCAGGTAAATCAATTAAATAGTCCTATAACCCCAAAGAAATAGAAGCGGTCATCAAAAGTCTCCCATCCAAAAAAAGCCCAGGACCAGATGGCTTCAGCGCAGAATTCTACCAGACCTTCAAGGAAGAGCTAACTCCAATTCTCTACAAACTATTCCACAAAATAGAAACAGAAGGAACATTACCAAGCTCATTCTATGAAGCCACAGTCACCTTGGTACCTAAACCTCACAAAGACTCAACAAAGAAAGAGAATTTCAGGCCAATCTCCCTTATGAACATTGATGCAAAAATACTTAACAAAATACTTGCAAAACAAATACAAGAACACATCAAAGATATTATCCACTACGACCAAGTAGGCTTCATCCCAGGTATGCAGGGGTGGTTCAATATACGGAAATCCATCAATGTGATCTACCATATTAACAAACTGAAAGAAAAAAAAAAACACATGATAATCTCCCTAGATGCTGAAAAAGCATTTGACAAAATCCAACATCCATTCATGTTTAAAGTATTGAAGAGATCAGGGATACAAGGCACATATCTAACCATAGTAAAGGCGATATACAGCAAGCCTATAGCCAACATCAAACTGAACGAAGAGAAACTTAAAGCAATCCCACTGAAATCAGGGACAAGACAAGACTGCCCACTCTTTCCATATCTCTTCAACATAGTGCTGAAAGTCCTTGCTAGAGCAATAAGACAGTTGAAGGAGATCAGGTGGATACAGACTGGAAAGGAAGAAGTCAAATTATCACTATTTGCAGATGATATGATAGTATACATGAGTGACCCCCAAAACTCTACCAGGGAACGCCTACAGCTGATTAACACCTTCAGCAAAGTGGCTGGATACAAAATTAACTCAAAAACATCAGTAGCCTTCCTGTATACAAAGGACAAAGGGCTGAGAAAGAAATTAGAGAAACAACACCATTCACAATAGCCACAAATGACATAAAGTACCTTGGTGTAACCCTAACCAAGCAAGTCAAAGACTTGTATGAAAAAAAATTCAAGTCTCTGAAGAAAGAATTAGAAAAAGATATGAGAAGATGGAAAGATCTCCCATGCTCATGGCTTGGCAGGATTAAAATTGTAAAAATGGCCATTTTACCAAAAGCAATCTACAGATTTAATGCAATTCCCATCAAATTGCCAACACAATTCTTTACAGACCTGGAAAGAAAAATTCTCAACTTTGTATGGAATAACAAGAAACCCAGAATTGCTAAAACAATCTTCTACAATAATAGATCTTCAGGAGGTATCTCCATCCCTAATCTCAAG
This sequence comes from Psammomys obesus, assembly GCF_907164565.1. Taxonomy (NCBI): domain Eukaryota; kingdom Metazoa; phylum Chordata; class Mammalia; order Rodentia; family Muridae; genus Psammomys; species Psammomys obesus. The sequence goes on along the minus strand of NW_026596079.1, from coordinate 29,478,815 downwards.
CTGTACTATAGAGCAACAGTTATAAAAACTGCATGGTACTGGCATAGAAACAGAATGGTGGATCCATGGAACAGAAGACCCAGAAATAAACCCATACACTTATGGACACCTGATTTTTGACAAAGATGCCAAAACCATAGAATGAAAAAACAGATAGCATCTTCAACAAATGGTGCTGGTCCAACTGGATGTCTACATGTAGAAAATAAAAATAGATCCATACATATCACCATGCACAAAACTGAAGTCCAAGTGGATCAAAGACCTCAACATAAAACCAGACACATTAAATCGGCTAGAAAAAAAAGTGGGGAATACCCTAGAACTCATTGTTACAGGAGAAAACTTCCTGAACAGAACACCAACAGTACAGGCTCTAAGAGCAACAATCAATAAATAGGACCTCATGAAACTGAAAAGCTTCTGTAAAGCAAAGGACACCATCATCAAAACAAAGCGACTGCCTACAGATTGGGAAAGAATCATCACCAACCCTTTATCTGACAGAGGACTCATATCCAGTATATATAAAGAACTAAAGAAGCTGAAAAGCAGCAAACCAAGTAATCCACTTAAAAAATGGGGAACAGAGGTAAACAGAATTCTCTGTAGAGGAATATCGAATGTCAGAGAAGCACTTAAAGAAATGCTCAACCTCATTAGCCATTAGGGAAATGCAAATCTAAACAACCCTGAGATTTTACCTTACACCCATCAGAATGGCCAAGATCAAAAACTCAAGTGACAACACATGATAAAGAGGTTGTGGAGAAAGGGGAACCCTTCTCCACTGCTGGTGGGAATGTAAACTTGTACAACCACTCTGGAAATCAATCTGGCACTTTCTCAGACAACTAGGAATAGTGCTTCCTCAAGATCCAGCCATACCACTCCCAGGTATATATCCAAAAGAGGCTCAAGTACACAAAAAGGACATTTGCTCAACCATGTTTGTAGCAGCTTTATTTGTAATAGCCAGAAGCTGGAAACAGCCCAGATCCCCCTCAACTGAAGAATGGATGCAGAAACTGTGGTACGTCTATACAATGGAGTATTACTCAGCAATGAAAAATAAGGAAATCATGAAATTTGCAGGTAAATGGTGGGACCTGGAAAGGATCATCCGGAGTGAGATGTCCCAGAAGCTAAAAGACACACAGGGTATATACTCACTCATATAAACATACAACATAGAATAAACCCACTAAAATCTGTACATCTAAACAAACTAAGCAAAAGAGAGGACCCTAGCTAAAATGTTCAATCTCTACCCTGAAAGGCAAAGAGGATGGACATCAGAAGAAAAAGAAGACAGGAAACAACCTCGGATCCTTCCACAGAGGGCCTTTGAAAGCCTCTGCCATGCAGACTGTCGAAGCAGATGCTGAGCCTAATGGCCAACTGTCGGGCAGAGTGAATGGAATTTTATGTAAGAAGTGGGAAATAATAAGAGCTGGAGATGACAGGAATTCCACAAGGAGAGCAACAGAAAAAGAAAATTTGAACACAGGGAACTTCCCAGAGACTCATACTCCAACCAAGGACTATTCATGGAGATAACCTAGAACCCTGACAATACAGCCATTTCTGATGAGAACTGATAGACTAAGATCAGAAAGAAGGAGAGGAGGACCTCCCCTATCAGTGGACTTGGGGAGGGGCATGCATCCAGAAAGGGGGGGAGAGTGTGGGACCGGGAGGGGATGAAGGAGAGGCTTATAGGTGGATAGCGTCGGGCAGTAGTGGGAGAACTATAAGTTTTAATTGATAGTAGTGGCTTTATATTTTGTTCTCTGGGTAATTTGTCCCCTACTTTTTTTCAAGATATGGGCATCAATAGGACTTTTATCATCAATATTTACTTTATTTTCATGTTGTCCATGGTAAAACTTAATCTTTATCCATAATTTTCTACAGATACCCAAGTGTCATCTTCCTGTATTGGACACATTCATCACCAAATATGGGGGTAAGTTATTTTCAACAACTTAAAAAAATCATAATAAGAACAGGATAGCCTGTCTGTCAGACACAGTGAATCATTGCTGGCAGGTCTCCTCTTTAACACAAAAGTATGTACCAATCCTATGATAAGTACAGAAACTTCAGCCACCACACATATAAAGCACTTTTTTGTGCTAAACCCTTAATGGAATTTCAACCACTCATCATTGAATTCCTTTGTTAGGGGCTTTTAACTCCACCACCCTCCCTGTTAATCTCCAGTGCTGTCTATTAAAAAGTCTAATGGAGACTACACAATAGTAAAGCACTTGAAGTTACAAATGCAACTGTAATTCCCATGTATTAAGTGTTCCTTAATACATGTACTTCATGAACACAAAAACCTTTTAATGCCCAAGGTGAACAGGCCTAGATTTTAAAGATGTTCTGTTTTGTACTTCCATAGCTTCTAAAATTCAACGTGTTTTTGCCACTGAATGGACTGCTGCTCCAGGATAAAATAGACAACATACCTGAGGTGTCCTTCCTGGGGCTTTAAAGGCAGATCTCAAATTTTTGGATATGGCCTAGCTAAGTATCCATAGGAATTAAATTTTAATTTATATATGTAATATAATATATTAATATATATTAATAATATATATTATATATATATATGATCTCATCTGTTTTCTTTGTTGCTGTTTATTTGTTTTGGTTTGGTTGTTTTGGTTTTTTGAGACAGGGTTTTTCTGTGTACACTGGCTGCCCTAGACACTTTTGTAGAACAGGCTGGCCTCAAGCTCACAGATGAGCACGTACTTCTGTCTCCCTGCTGCTGGGATATAAAGTATACATCAACAACCTCTGTTCTTCTTCCTTAAATGAGACACCAAACCACTAAATAAACAATGAAATTCACTGCCAGGTGATATAAAGTTTTAATCCCTAGGCCAGATCATGATCTTCCTCAGCATTAAGTTTAGGATTCCTTCCAAGTCAGGACAAAGCTCTCTCAGTTGAACATAGAGAAGTCACCGAAGCCTTCCTAATTCCCAGTGATGGAAAACAGATACTGGCTTTTTGGAGACTGTCAAGTGAAGAAATATCAACTTTTGATGCCAATGAGTAGCCTTATAGATAAATTATGTGTAAAGCCTTAATGAAAAATAATGAATAAATCCTCCATACTTGGGGCACAAGAATAGAAGGATTTGATAAATTAAAACCTCTGCTAAAGAGGAGACTGTTTCTTGGACAGAGCAACAACAGCACAGGCTCTAAGATCAACAATCAATAAATGGGACCTCATGAAACTGAAAAGCTTCTGCAAAGCAAAGGTCACTTAAAGAAATGCTCAGTGTCCTTGGTCATCATGGAGATACAAATCAAAATGACACTGAGATTTCACCTTACACCCATCAGAATGGCTAAGATCAAATACTCAAGTGACAATACATGCTGGAGAGGATGTGGAGAAAGGGGAATCCTCCTCCATTGCTGGTGGGAATATAAACTTGTACGACGACTTAGAAATCAATCTGGCACTTTCTCAGACAATTAGGAATAGTGCTTCATGATCCAGCTATACCACTCCTAGGCATATATCCAAAATATGCTCAAGTACTCAACAAGGACATTTGTTCAACTATGTTCATAGCAGCTTTATTCATGGAAACAACCCAGATGTTCCTCAACAGAGGAATGGACATAGACATTGTGGTACGTTTACACAATGGAATACTACTCAGAAATTAAAAACAAGGAAATCATAAAATTTGCAGGCAAATGGTGGGATCTAGAAAAAAATCATCCTGAGTGAGGTATCCCAGCAGCAGAAAGACACACATGGTATATACTAATTTATAAGCGGATATTAAATATAATGTAGAATAAACATGCTAAAATCTGTACACCTAAAGAAGCTAAACAAGAAGGAGGACCCAGGGTAAAAGGATCAATTCTCACTCAAAAAGGCAAAGGGGACCTACATCGGAAGAGGGAGATAACAGGAAACAGGACAGGAGCCTACCTTAGAAAGCCTCTGAAAGACTACCCTGCAGGGTATCAAAGCAGATGCTGAGACTCATAGCCAATCCTGGGTAGAGTGCAGGGAATCTTATGAACAAAGGGAGAGATAGAAAGACCTGGAGGGGGCAGGAGCTATAAAGGGAGAGTAACAGAACCAAAATATCTGGGCTTGGGGGTCTTTTCTGAGACTGATACTCCAACTGAGGACTATGCATGGATATAACCTAGAACCCCTGCACAGATGTAGCCCATGGCAGCTGCTCAGTATAGAAGTTGGTTCCTTAGTAAGGGGTACAGGGGCTGTCTTTGACAAGGCCTGGCTTATTGATCACCTACCCTGAGGGGGGAGCAGTCTTACCAGACCACAGAGGAAGACAATGCAGCCAGTTCTAATTAGACCTGATAGGCTAGGGTCAAATGCAAGGGGAGGAGGACCTCCCCTATTAGTATACTTGGAGAGGGTAATGAGAGGAGATGAGGATGGGTGTTTGGGAATAGGAGGGAATGTGGGAAGGATCTACAGCTGGGAAACAAAGTGAATAAACTGTAATCAATGTAGAAAAATAAAAATAGACCTTTGCTAAAATCTTCACAACTGAGCAAAGTGCAGAAAATAAGTATCTGTGCAGTTCTCCACTACAAATTACATATCTATATCTTATCCTATCCCCAAGGCTCAGAAAGCATTGCAAAAGATGGAGGGGGCATTTTAAGAGTAGGTTTAGAGAAGACTGGAACGAAACGATATCTTCTTGATATGAAAGGACTGCTTGTTTATGAATTCATAGTAGCTCTTCTTGGGTTCACTAGACATGCATAATGTAAGTCAGTCAACATTTTAGCATGGAATATGAAAATGTCCTTAAGTACCCGAAATAAATGAAGAGATATGGACAGTTAATGGCTTTTGGGGAGCAAGAGTCAGTTTTTATTTAGTAAGTTACTTTTGATTGGTTGAGCATGCTCCAGGGGATGGCTCACATCCAAGAATATGTAAAAACAAAATAAATCATTATTTTTTTACTTATTACTTTTTATTTTTCATATTTTTATTTTTATATTTTATTTTAAATTTTATTTATATTAAAAATAGATTCTTTCATACAATATAGCTTGAGCACAGTTTCCCCTCACTTTCCTCCTCCCAGTTCCTCCCCACCTCTTGTCTCTCCCTCATTCACTTACTTTCCATTTTCTCTTATTGACAAGAGCCAAACAGGACAAAACAAGATATAGTAAGAAAAGGGAAAAAACCCACCTTATACCGAGGCTGGACAAGGCAACCCAATAGGAGGAAAAGAGTCCCAAGAACAAGCATAAGAATTGGGTTGGCAAAAGCAGAAAGACACACATGGTATATACTCACTTATATAGACCTATAAGATAGGATAAACATACTGAAATCTATACACTACAGAAGATAAATTAGAAAGAGGACCCAGGGTATGATGATCCATATTCACTTAGAAAGACAAATGGATGGACATTGGATGTAGGAGCAAACAAGTAACAGAACAGGAGCCTACCACAAAGGGCCTCTAAAAGACTCTACCTAGCAGTGTATCAAAGCAGATATTAAGACTCATAACCAAAACTTGGGCAGAGTGCAGGGAGTCAAAAAAAGGGAGGGGGGAGTTAATATGACCTGGAGAGGACATGAGTTCCACAAGGACCAAATATATCTGGGCACAGGGGTCTTTTATGAGACTGTTTCTCCAAACAAGGACCATGTATGGATGCAACCTACAACCTCTGCTCAGATGTAGTCCTCGGTAGCTCAGTATCCAAGTGGGTATCCTAATAAGGGGAAAAGGGACTGTTTCTGACATGAATTCAATGGCTGGCTCTTTGACCTCCCCCACTTCCCCCGAGGTAGGAGCAGCCCTGCTAGGCCACAAAGGAGGACTTTGCAGCCAGTCTTGAAGATGCCTGATTAACCAGTATCAGATGAAAGGGGAGGAGGTTCTCCCCTATCAGTGAACTTGGAAAGAGGCAGGGAGGAGATAAGGGTGGGAGTTTGGGATTGGGAGGGAAAGAGGGAGCGGGATACAGCAGGGATACAAAGTTAACAAGCTATAAGTAATACTAAAAATATAAAAATTAAAAAAAAAGAATTGGATTGGATCCTCTCATAAGGAGGGTATTGTTTATGACATGGTCTGTCGTCTGCTTTTAATCACTTCCCCCTCTTAGGGCTGCTTTGGTTGGCCTCAGCGGATGAGAATGAGCTAGTGCTGGGACGGGTTTGTGGGAGGAGGGTATCCCTTTTTCTAAGGAGAAGGGGAGGGGAGGCAGAGGAAAGAGACTGGGAGTGGGGACTGGGAGGTGAAGAGGGAGTGGGCTAAGTTTGGGATGTAAAGTTAATATATACATGAAAGATAAATTTAAAAAAATTAAAAAGTGTTGGCTTGGTTAGGGAGGAAAGAGGGTATCTAGGAAATAGATGCAAAATTTGAGAATGAACATGGTAAAATAATGGCAAGTTATCAGAGATTTAGAAAAGTGTATTTAGTAAAAACACTCCTGCTCTTCAAGGCTTCTGTTTTAAGGTTGCCACAATACGATAGGTGTTTTAAACCATATGTTACTAAAGTACAAGAATATTTCTAGAAATTTAACAAAGGCCATGGTTCAATCCCTGGACTCATGAGATATTTTTTAAAAACAAAATTGTTACCTTAATAGCCTAAGGGTTGTGCACATGGCATGAGTTGTATTGCTTGGCTGTTCCGTGGAACTCTGTGTTACACATTACTAAGTTTTGGGTCACAGGTATATTCTAAAACTTCTACTAACACCTCATCCATTTCCATGATCTATATGATCCATGATCTATTTGAACCACCTCAGGCACTACCATCCTTGATGTTGTATAGCAACAACCAGGGCAGAAAAGTGCCCTTCATGGGTAGATGTCTGCTATAGAGACCTTCAAGATAATATAAGGCCTACTTGAGATACAAATTGTCATGGTGCTCTCTCCATCCAATTTCCATTCTTAATTTGAGATTGCTTTATCTCACTCAAGTATTAACACCACTTTTCTTGTACATTGCCCTCTTGTATCCATTTTGCTGCAACATATATCACAAGGACTGGGGATTATAGGGAGTCTAGAACAAGATCATGCTAATGATATCATCCTTTTTTTCACAGCTTTGCTGATAGTTACAAACACATTTGGGTCTTCTAAAATTTTAAATAGGAATTTCTTGTTTTATACTGTGCTGTACAATTTGAATGTGGTGAGATGTGCTTCTTTTTACAAGACTAATAAACTTACTACACAGAGGGACTTATTAAAGTTGGGAAAGTATCTGGCCTGTGCTCACTACTTCCATTGTTTATATTTTGAAAAACACAATCTAATGTCTGGTGGTCCCTTCTATTCCCTAATGGATTCTAAATCTACTCTTAAAAATTACCTCAGAATACTAAACTCATGAAAATGTTGACAGATGCTATTTCTCAAATTTTATTACATGCACATCTTCCTAGATGAATATTCTCTTACCTCTAGTCATCCTCAAAACAAGTCAGTCAATTTTCTTTTAGTCCAAAATTTGATGTGTGTGTATGTGTGTTTATGTGTTCTTGATCTCACGCAACCGCATACATATGGAGGTGGTAGTGGATTCTCTCCTTCCCCTAAGTGTGTGCCAAGGACCAAATTCAGATATGAGGCTTGGCAGCATGAGCCTATATCTGCTAGAGTGAAGTACTGTTTTCTTTTAATAAAACATTATTTACACTGTGTAAATAATGTAAATTTATAGATAATCCAAGGTTAATACTCTGACAAGCATTGTGTTGTGATTTTTCTTAAAAAATGATTAACACTCAATTACAGACCTTTTAGTCTCTATTATATCCATTTCTATACCCTTATGTGTGAATGTACCACATAGCAAAATAAATCATACCTTATAGTAATTTTCACCACCACTACACAGTCTTCTGTATCTGAGCAAGGCTTATATATTTAATTTTCTTAAGCATATAAAAAAAGGGCAGCAAGACATTTAAAGATCTCTTTTAAATCACCATAAAAATTATGTGAACTTTTGAAAAATTAAGACTGCAGAAATTTTCAAATAAATAAAAACTAAAATACCAGAAAATATATGAAGGAAAACATATTAAGGAAAGCACAAAAATAAAGGAACACAGGGAAAGACTCACAGAAGAGAATAAAAATAAAAATTTAAAAAAATAAGTGAAAATACACAGAAATTGTGAGTCAAGTAAGGGGTTACAAAGTTAATAAGAAATGAAAGATCAAGACTGGAGTTTGTGGATCTCAGAAATAAAAGCTACCTCTGATAACATAGAAGTTCTCTAGTAAAACTGAATTAAGTAATGTTTTATAACCCTAACATTATAGAAACAATAACTTTCCAGAGCACAATGTTCACATTTCTCATGAATGTGTGGAAATCCTTCTTTTGCTTAAAAAAAGATTTATTTGCGTGGTATGTTGTTAATGTTGAGTTTTAATCTATGAAACATGTTTTACAGAAGTATCTTCATGAAAACAAAGCACTGAAATATATTAGAGAATTTGAATTATATATAAATTTGTACAGTATCAGTAAAAGCAATATTTGAGAACAGTTCAAAGCCAGGCTCTTATGACATTGAACTAGATAGGAAAAAAATGTTATTGATCTATGTATCAGAGGTACAACTACATTGTTCTTGAATGAAATCAGAAGGCAGTTCACACCTGAACACCACCAGATGAGTGTGAGCTGAAAACATCTCTTAGGAGAGAGAAAACAGTAATTATGTTTTTAAACTTAAATGTCCAAAAAAGGACAGGATGTCTACTGAGTTTGGAACATACAAGCAGGGAGAGGTCCAGAACATCTACAAAAGATCCTTAAAACTTCACATCTCACAGTGTATTCATCTAAATTATCTATTCCTAATATACAAGTAGATGGTGCCATTCTTGTGTTTTCCTACATCATCAGCATTTAATAAAGTTTCTTATTTTACAGAAACTCATTTCACTGCATTATATTTCTTAGAACACCTATAGTGAGTCCATGCTTGGTAGTAATATAATTATACTGGTATTCTATTTGCCTATAAAAAACTATCACATTTGTAAGTAGAATATAGACGGAGAGATTAAACTTTATTACTTGTTGCAATGTGACATGTTATTGAGGAACATTTTTAAAAGCACCAAGTGAAGATGGGTCTGTGCATTGCTTTTACAAAAGAATAGCTAAAGGTAAGTTTGAAAAGAATACTCGTTTTACAAAAGCAATTATCCATTTTTATTTGTTTACATTGCACTGAAAATTTACATCATACTTTTACAAATTTTTTTCATAAAAATATACTTCTTTACAAAAGTGTATGCATTAATATAAGAGGAGTAGCCAGTTGCAGAAGAAACGTCATTTAAACAAGATCTTAAACGTATTAACCTTAACATTAGTGAATGAATCATTGTTATTGCAATCATTTGAATAAACAAGAATAAATAACAGATGGCATAAAATTTAAAACCGCATCCTGTCAGTAGAATACAATGTTGAGAAAATTGTATGAATTTCCAAAACAGTGTATCTCAAAGTGTTTTACAAGAAAGTCACTAAATGCAGAGATAGCTCCAAGCGGCGCTCCCAGGTGCAATGGTTTCTCATAGGCACTCTTGTCTCATGATACAAAAAGTGACACCCTTCACAAAACAATCCATATTTGAAATGGACAACAACAGAGCGTTCACAATGGTGATGTGTTTTATTCAGTGAAATGAACCACGATGAAAATAAAAAAGGAGACATAAAGTGCCAACACTACTGCATGATGCAGCTTCAAGCTAACAGCAACATAGAAGCTTGTTTTAATCAGACACTGGAAAACACTGGCTGTCCCTGATACCTACTTCTTAAGAATAGGGTATAGTCAGAATATTCAAAACCTGTCAAAATTTGATGAACACATTTATTTGGGAAACAAATTTATACTGATGATCTGAAAGAATTTTTTTTTTTTTTGGTTCTTTTCATCATTAAGTTAAGGGGTAGATCAGAGTATAGTATATTCTTTATTCAAAGAAACTAAAATGTAGTAAAATAAAAAATTCAGCCGAAAGAATATGCAGACAAAATTAAATGTAGACATAACTGACTTATTCTAATAGGTCTTTCAAAACCACTGTTTGGTTAAAAAATGGTACCAAGGTGGTGTCTCAGATTACTGCAAAAGAAGCATTTTTACAGATAATTTTTGAGCCAAAATACGCTCTGGATGACAAACTATACTGAGGCAGACATCTAAAGAGGATCTTGTAGCTCAATGGATAAAACTGTTTCCATGATAATGGAGAAATAAAAAAGGGTTACTTATTGACCTTGCCATTTGAGGAAATTTGAAAATGATCCTAAAAACGTAATGTCTGTATTAGTAACACAGAATGCCAGATTGGAGTGGACAGCCTTATTTCTTCTGTGGCATCAATTAGCTCATAAATATTTAAAGGTGTGTGCCATTCATAAATATCTAAGGAAAAAAAGAAATACAATGCCTAGGATAAAAAGGATGATTTGCAGATCTGTGGTATGAACTACAGACACGTGGGTGCAATGTAGTTTATGACAGCAAAGAGAAGTCAGTGATCTATTGACTCTTGTAAGTATAGCTCTTATTTTCTACCCTATATCATTTTTTAACCCAGTCCCTCTAATATAGTTTATAAAGCACAGAAATACTGATAGTGGATGCTCCTCCAATATATGCAAATAAGTTTATGTTTTAGAATAATCTCCTTTTTAAAAAAAGCAAATAAACTGTGAGTAAGCACTCCTGGAGTGCAGCCAGATTTCTCTAAAACTCTCCATGGTAAACATGAAGATAAATTTTAATCCAGTTTATGAAAAAACAAAACAAAACAAAACAAACAAAAAAAAAAACACTCTTCGCTATCATTCCTCAGGAAAAGGTGACCCAGCAAGTCCTGGAAAGTGTGCTTTGTTTAGCAGTGAACTAAAAGTGCACTGTTCAGTATGTCGATTCCCAGGATTCTGAAGAAGGCAACCTGTTGCCCTGTTATACCATTGTGCAAACTGTGTTCAAATTGGGGTCGAATCGTACTGCCTTCCCCTCCACGGACTTGGCATTGGTGTCATACATGGGGTTTTCAAAGGCCGCTTGGCCATTGTTATTTTCGTGAACAGAACATCCTGTGTACTGTGTTTTGGGTGCAGTCCTGTTAGAAAAACAACATTGAGAATTGCAAGTTAGAGCGTTTTAAGAAACAGCAAGCTAGGGTTCAAATAATACGCTTTCATTAGCACTATTGGGGGATAATGTCACTCAAAAGCGTTAATTGAGAAATTCTAAACCTAGTAAATATCTATAAATATTACCTGTGATAATCATAGTAATATGAATACATAATACTTTCAAATTTTCATGAGAAATAAAAATAATTTAATGCCTATATATTAAATAAAAATCAGAACAAGGCGTCTTTTATTGCCATATCTTTACTTATCATATACTTACTAAACATCCGTTTATGTTCCCAGCATCATTCTTGACTTAGATTGCAAACTATATTTTCAGAGCACATAAAGTCATTATTCTTTTGGATGTAAACTGAATAGAAAACAGTGATTATGGGTAAAAAGAACAAGAATAATAGATCATGAGGATAGTTATGGCTCAAAGAAAAACAGCACGGTAACAAATTAACAGGAATTATTTTAGAAAAGATAAGGATGAAAAGCTGTCTGGGAATTAAAATTATTTTTGAAGAACAAAAAAAGATACAATTCTATTCTAAAACAGAAAAGGCTACCACATGAAGACTAACTAAATAATTCTTTAAAAAGGTTTTATATCTTGAAATACTGATGTGAGAAGCCAGTGAGCAGGACAGAAATGCCATCTCTGTTATGTGATCTTCAAATCAGGTTCACCTCTCTTTAGATTTGCTTTGTAAATCTTTGGAAACATTTTCTTTTACAAGAGAACATTCCTATTTGAGAGAAAATATTTATATTAACGGCTTAATTTCTTTGTATATTTAAAAATAAATACATCCGTCTTCCTGAAAGAGGCCAGAGGTGATACGTGTAGATGGTTGGCTACTCTCTTGACCCTGAAGGCCCTAAGAAATCATGCAAATCAAGTGGTTCAAATCTTTGTATTCACTTTGAGAACACCGGGAAACTGCCCAGGCCATCAAGGGTATGCGCATCTGCATCCAAAAAGACACCAAGTATCAGAAAGATGTCACTTTAAAGAAACAGTGTGTGCCATTCCGGTGGTATAATGGTGGAGTCAGGGGGTGCGCCCAGGCCAAACAATGGGGCTGGACTCAGGGCCGGTGGCCAAAAAAAGAGCGCTGAATTTTTGCTGCATACGCTTAAAAATGCAGAGAGTAATACTGAACTTAAGGGTTTAGATGTAGATTCTCTAGTCATTGAGCATATCCAGGTGAACAAGGCACCTAAGATGCACCGTTAAATTTATAGAGCTCATGGCCGGATTAACCCATACATGAGCTTGCCCTGCCACATTGAGATGATCCTCACTGAAAAGAAAAAAAGAAATTGTTCCAAAACCAGAAAAGGAGTTGAACAGAAGAAAAAACTATCTCAGAAGAAACTGAAGAAACAAAAGCTGATGCACGGGAATAATAAATTCAGTATAAATTAAATGAGGGTAAAAGTAAAAAAATAAATAAATAAATAAATATATCTCTTCTCAAAAATAAAAAAGGTTTTATATGAAAATAAATTTGATTCGTGATTACTTTTCTGCTAACACTATACTTCAACAATCAATTTCATTGGAATGTTTTTCTTCACATTTTACTGTTACTTTACAGCCCTAATACATTTTCTGTATTTTCATTTTTTCAAATATAGGTAAATTCAAGGAAATAAATTGCAAAGCCCACAGGAACTTAGTTTTAAGTTTCCACCTGAAGGAAATTTACTTAAAGAATTTGTTCTTTTTGAGGGTGAATACCATCGATACAACTCCATCCCTGCCTTTCTTTGACTAACTATACTTACAGTGAAAACTAGGCAGTAGATTATGGCTATCTCTTTTTTTTTTTTTTTTTTTTTTTTTTTTTTTTTTTTTTTGTTATTAGGTTAGAATCAAAAAGGAGGAGAATCAAGACTAAGAACCAGAAATGCCTGTTCTTTATATTGAGCTACTTTTTTTTTTTATTTTTTTATTTTTTTATTTTTTTTGAGAAAATGTCTCATGTATCTCAACCTGGCCTTAAATTCTCTAAATTCTCTATATGGCACTGAACTTCAGATGCTCCTGCCTTTACTTTCCTTGTGCTGAGACTACCATTACACAGAACCCTACCATTACACAGTTCATGTCATAGTCAGTCTGTACCCAGAGTGTTTAATGGGCAAGTACTCTATACCAGAAGCCTTGAGCTCATGTTTAGAGAAAAAGATTTGCCAAGCCTAACAATACCAAAAATGTGACATTATATATGAGTTTACTCAAATTTCATTAAATCTTAAATACAAGAGGTAAATCTATCAACCTTAGGAAAAGACATATAGGCCTTCAATGTGGTGATTATTTCCAATATATATATAACAAATACCAAAAGTAGGAAAAGGTATTGGTAATAAAAAGAACTTTTGTACAGATAGTATATTAAGAAAATGAAAAGAAAGCCTATAGAGAGGAATACATTATATTCAAAATATATATTTTATAAAGTTTTCAAGTCCTGAGTAAATGAAGGGCTCTTATAACATATCATTAGTAAGGCAAAAAAATTCAATTTGTAAATAGACACTGGGTAGTTCTACTCAAAATTCAGAAAATAAGAGACTGGGGTGCCCAATCTCTGTTGGAAAGTCTACAACACATGTACTACTACTAAGCCTCAGAGAAAATCATGGGAAATGGGGTAAAGAGATTTTTAAGAGGTAATAGAATAGAGTCCTAATGTTAATGTTTATGTTCTAAACATTATAGGAAATACCACCTCCATGAAGTCTCAATTCCAAGGTTGTCAAATACAGCGCAAATAATGATAGCACCAACTAACCTGCTAATACTGACAGAGGAGATTTCACAAGAACTTACCCCACACAAAGCAATAAATGGATAGCAAGAAAGGGAGACTAAGTCTTCTCAATGGACAAGCCTCCTGATTAGTTTTTCAGTCCATAAACACATGTATATAGCAATCCTAAATGAGCTCTGTGTGTGTGTGTGTGTGTGTGTGTGTGTGTGTGTGTTTGTATCTGTGTAGTAATAGGTATAGAACAGCAGTTCTCGACCTTCTTAATGGTATGACACTTTAATATAGTTCCTCCTTTGTGGTGACCCCAACAATAAACTTATTTTGTTGCTACCTCATAGATGTTATTTTCTACTGCTATGAATCATAATGTAAATATCTGATAAACAAGAAATCTAATAGGTGGCTCCCAAAAGGGTCACAACCCTCAAGTTGGTAACTGCTAAAGAGAAAGAAGTTATGAATTTCAAAGGGAGTCAGGACACTGGAGTAGTTAGAGGACGTGGAAATCCTAGAATTGTCATAAATATTAGGTATGAAATTGTCAAAAATTCTAAAAACTGAAAATTGATGATACTCAACATTATCAGAATTGAAAATCAAAGCTACATTTAAATGCTATTTGAAATATACTATCATAGATACTATAGCAAACTAAACTAAACAAAAATAGAGAATAAGTATTAGAAAAGATGTTGAGAGCTCAGAAAACTAACACATTGATACTGAAAATGTAAAAAGGTATAGTACAGTTACTATACAAAACCTCTCAGTGTTTCCAAGTTCAAACTAGAATGAAATACACTCTAACATTCCCAACCTTTAGTGTACACTCAAAGAAATAAAGAATACATATTCAAGAAACAAAAAAGTTATGCACAAATATATATGTGCATATATATTTGCATTATTCACAATAGCAAATGTTGAGACAACTCAATTATCCAACAATTTTTTGAATGAGCCCATTCAAAAAGATCAAAACCCCACACTATGTAATATTGTTCAACAGAAACCAAGAAGGGAGGAATGATGTCAAATGAGTGAAATCTTAAAATACTATGTTTAAGAGGCAAGACCAAATGTCACACATTATGTGATTGAATTCATATGAAAAATCCAAATGAAAAACAACAGAATTATATTTCCTTGTATTGGCTGAAGTTTGAAGTAAAGGGATTAGAGTGACTGCTAATGAATTCCTTAGCAGACATATTCCTTCTGTGTTGATTGAGTACATGTGGAAACTAGAGAGCAATAATATTTACATTAAATAGTGGACGTTCTCAATTGTAATGGAAGTGTACAGTTAAAATGTTATAAAAATTATTTAGATATATTTAAATTAGATATAATATTAGACTCAATTTAGATTGCACTGACCAATATATAATAAAAACTCCAATTTGGAAAAGAAAATGTACTTTAGTAGAAAGTATGTAAATGTGTAAATACACCTAAATAAATTCAATTGAATTTTTTATAGTCTGTAAATTTTTACTTCATAAGGGATTTTTTCAAATAGTGGATAATTAAATAATAAAGCTCTTCCCAATATATGTATCACATAGAATATATATGACCAAATAATCATATTTGCAACTATTTATTTGATCTATCACAAACATAAGATAATAATTTAATAATCTTCAAAACAACAGAAAATAAATGACAGATTAGAAAAAATAACATGTGTCAGCCATGCTAAAATCATTCAACGCTGCCACATATATCTGATTTTTCTAGTCTTCTCTGTAAACCTGACTACAGTTAGTGTCTTATCAATTTAAGCATTAATAGAGATTCAATCTCTAAAGTATCAATATAGATCATGTATAAGTAAGATGTGTAATGAGTTCTGTGCTAAAAAATGTAAAGACAAAAAAAATGAAGATTTATGTTGACTCGCATGCAATCTAACAGAGAGATTTCTGCTATTTACGTATGGATCCTAGGGTGAGTGGTAGAATCAAAAGGATTACAATTCTGCATAACACATAACAAGGAAATATGGAGTTGAGATAATATAGTAGAAATGACATGAATAGAAAGTTTGTACAAATTTTTTGTTACTAAAATTACACATCTTACCTTTGCTTATAAAGATAAAACCCAAATCCTGCAAATATAAGTGCAAAAAAAGGCACAAGAATCGCAATGGCCACGGAACTGCTATTTGTACCATGAGGCTGACTTGAAGAATTTGACCCTTCTGAAGTATTCAGTCCTAATGGAAATAACACAAACATGTCGGCAAATTAAAGTCAAGTCAAGCTTATAATTGTTCTTTATACTTAAAAAAAATAATTTTTCTTCCATTTTTAAATTAGAAAAATAGGCCTTCCAAGATTTAGGATGGTGATGGAGAAGAAACAGCTAGTTGGGTTTTTTGTTGTTGTTGTTGTTTCTTTCCTTTTACTTAGAGAAATTGATTATTTTACACATTTGATTAAAAACTGTAGTGTTTTAGACACTAGGACATGTCATGTGAAAACCCTGTACCCAGTGACATTACTGTGTAAATGTCCAATGCTAGTGAATGTTTTATAATATTTTCAAAAGAGCACAAATTTAGGTGGGAGATTATAGGATGTAATTGATTAATGTTTTATTTAGAGAAATAGCATATTATTTATTTCCTTAATATGTATTAAATAGCCAAAATGATATATAGTTTAATTAATATTTTAATTTACATTTGAATATTTCATATATTGATACGACATATTCTGATTATATCTATTCTACTACCTTTTTCCACCTCCCTTGAGTGTTCTCCAGTGCAGCTCCCAATTACAAGTATTTTGGTAGACAATTGTATTCAAAGAATTTGTAAACATTGCCAAGTTATTTTTAATACTATCTCTTTCTATTATTATTATTATTATTATTATTATTACCAAGAGATTTATATAGATGTTTAAAATCAATATTTGTTAAGATAAATGTTAGATTATAGCTGTTAGAGTAATAACTCATTGTTTATATGTCCATTTAACAGTTTAATGATGGGAGACAGTGTACCTCAAGAATATATACATCAGAAACTATGTGTTTATAAATATATAAGGATCATTAAATATTTTGCTGATGTTAAAAGAATTATAAATGAAAATTACAAAAGCTTGTACACTTTATCACAGAATAATTTGTGTATTTAGGAAGAACTTACAAAGGTACTCATTTCTTAAAGTTATTTTTCCTTTCAGGCTATAAAATTTTCTCACAGTGCCACTACATCTTCTGAGGAGTAAGAAAATTGCTCCAATATTCAAACTGAAAAGAAGTAGTATCATTCTCAGGAGAAGAAGTAAAAATAATTTACAGTTTACTATTCCCATGTTATTTATATCACATTTCCTTCTTTGTATTTGCTTAGGGCCAAGACAGATTATCATGTTATTGGCAGATATAATAAAAAACTGAGATTTATATAGAGTTATTACATAAAGAAGTGATATTTTAAAGAATGTGGTTATTCTTTAAATGTGC
This sequence comes from Psammomys obesus, assembly GCF_907164565.1. Taxonomy (NCBI): domain Eukaryota; kingdom Metazoa; phylum Chordata; class Mammalia; order Rodentia; family Muridae; genus Psammomys; species Psammomys obesus. Next base: position 29,461,315 of record NW_026596079.1, on the reverse strand, counting down.
TAAAATGACTATATAATCCTGACAATGCATAATTCAAGATACTGTAAGTGTACAAAATGTACAGAACAATTTATGGCTTTTTATGATGTCTATAGTATCAAAGGAACTACTTGAAAATAAAAATTAAAAATCAAGTATATTACCCAGTCTTTGTAGTCCAAATTGTCCATAATCTTTGCCTTTAATAAATCCTTGGAATACGTAAGTAGCTCCATCAGGCTCAGCAGAAACCTGAAAATATTTGAAATTCTGATTAACTATGAAGACTGACAGCTTTATTATTTAAACCTCAATAAACACTCAATATAATCTAAATTGAACAGGGGCCTTCATTCTTTTTGTATTTCTCCTAAGCAATAAACACATGGTGTAAATTTTCAATCCTAAAGACAAAATGCAATTTATAATTTTAAATAATTATGATATTGGTAAATTGGATATCGCATATTACGATACATTTTGAAGTCTTAGAAGGACATTGTTCAAGACATTTTTTAAAATGTAGAAATTGTGACAGAGTGTGGAGAGATGATTCAGCATTTAAGAGCTGCCCTTCACAAGGAGGTGTTTTCATTTACCAACACCCACAACAGGAAGTTCACAACCACCAGTGCCTACAGCTTTCGAGGATCCAATACCATTCCTCCATCTCTGTAGGCAACAGCATTATGTGATATGCATGCATATCTCCAGGCAGACACACAGATACAAGTAAATAAAAATAAATCACAAGTTAGGTTTCAAATCATATTGATCCTTCTTCCATTCCAGAGAGTCCAGAGAAGAAGATAATTTTGTTAATCAAGCTGGGTTTATTCCCAGCCTCACATTTAGCCATCAGCATGCAAGTGAAGTTGATAATAGGTTAATCACAATACTATGTTGTTAAGATCATATTTCCTGTTACACTAAAGTTAAGAAGCCAGGCATAAAAGGCCTTCTGCAATATAACTTCAAGCATAAACAATCTATATAAATCTATGGAGACTGAAAATAGATTACTGGCTGCTTAGGGCTAAAGGAGGTGTGGTGGTGACGAAAACAAATGTATGATATGTAACTAAAGTGAGTAAATTAATCTAAAGTGAGTTTTCTGTATACTATAACTATCTGGACAAATAATAATGTGCACCAATTTGTAGACAAAACAAGGATTAATTATAGAATTTGTGAAATTGTTAAAATAGAGGCATTCATACCGAAGAAGTAAGTAGTCTGTAATAAAATTTAAATGCTAAACATATTCAAAAATTAATATTATATATAATCCCACATATATAATCTGATATATAAAATATTATATATTATAATCTCATAATATCTGAGATTATACATATAAATATATACTTGTGTGTTCAAATAAGATAAATTCTGAAAAATAACATTCTTTTTTTTTTTGGAAAAAATCTGTAAGTTTGCTATTTAAATGAGTAGCATGCATTTAAACAACTGAACTTACAAAGCCATCCATCGCCCAATTTTCCTCCTTCATCTTCTTCACGGAAGCATGTGCTGGTACTTTTATAAGATAAATATGTAACATTAGGCGAGCTTCCTGGCTTTTGTAGACCCCTGCAAAACACAAAGACATGTATCAAACTTTGTAAATAGCCATCATTCTCTTTATTATCAGTAAGTTATTAGACATATTGTGGAAATCAAATGAAATTTGAAGAAATAAAGCAAGTCTCAATTCATGGGCAGCTGTACACACAATGCCCGAGACTGAGATATGTGCCTGTCTCTCAGCTAAAATCACAAATTAAATCCCATCTGAAATTTTAACATCTCTAAATGCTAGTGCCAACCAAGGAAATCCTTCCTGCAGTCAGACCTGAAAATTTAAAGGTAAAAACTAGAAGTTTAAATTCCTGGTGTGTTTACAAAACAGTTGTGCAGCAGTGTCTTCATGTGAGGCTCCTACAGAGTGAGCAGGGGCTGTCTCTGACTACATTGCCTGCTTTTGAATCCCTTCCTTCTCACCGGGCTGCCTACTTTAGCATCAATAGAAGAACATGCCCTTAATTTTACTGCAAGTTGTTATTCCAAGGTGGGTTGATATCCACGAAAAGCCTCTATTCTATCTACTGTACCATCCTAAATCTAAGTCTTTAAAACTTTCAGAAATATTCACCCATGTTATAAACAGCTATGAATTTCTACTCAATATTGATAACGCCAAAACAGTAAAAAACAAACAAACAGAACAAAACCTTAAAGAAATCCTTATCTGTTTCATAACAATGACTTATTTGTGTCTTGTGTATTCATGGAGTCACAAAAATAATTATATGTGTTTTATACTATCAGGTTTTTTCATGGCACGAGAAATAGCAAATGCAACTGCAGATAGACAGGAAAGTAAAATATATGAGGAAATGTAATAAATTTCAGGTTGGAATAAAAGAGTCTTTCCACTCTGGTTCTACCAGAAAATATCTATTAAGTAAAAGAACATTTGAGCTGTACCTTGGAACATGGGGAGTTAATTCAAGATGGTAAACACAGGCAATTATATAAATACAACAACCGAAAGATATGAAGTGATTCTTTTAACTGGGTATTCGTGAGTGGGAATAAGCAAGTGTGTAGACATATTAAAGGGCATGATGAGTTAGGCACTGAACAAAATTTTATGATTGATTATTTATTAAAATTTGCCTCATATTGACTCATCTAATGTTTTACTTCTTAGTGAGGCACCATAAGAATGTGTAAGGTAAAAAAATATAAACCTTGACCTTAACTAGATTATAATAAATAATGAGAAACAAATGTTCTAATGTTTAAATATTTGTGTGGAATGGTTATAATTGTCCTGTATAGTCACACTGAATGAAAGATAAGGAAATTATTGCAAACTTTCAAATTTTTATAAATTTATAGGGATCTATTTAGATAATTTATTACTTCATAACAAACACACACATATTTTTGCTAACTTGCAGAAAACAAAACTGCTATTTACATTTGATAGATAAATTATTAATAAATCTCTTATTAAATTAAGATTTTCTAATTTATTCAATATAATTTTTCATATTTAAATTTAATAAACTGTATAGTTTTTGGCTTCTTTACTAAAAACCAAGTATCTATAGCTATGTGGGTTAATTTCTTAGTATTCAATTCAATTTCATTGAATTGAAACACCAGTCTGTTTCTATGCTAGGACCATGGGATTTTTATTACTGTCGCTCTATAGTACAGCTTGAGATCAGGGATGGAAAGATCTCCAGAAGTACTGTTATTGTAAAGGGTTGTTTTAGCAATGCTGGGTTTTTTTATTTTTCCAAATAAAATTGTGAATTATTCTTTCAAGTTCTGTAAAGAGTTGTTTTGGTATTTTGATGGGAATTGTATTGCATCTGTAGATTGCTTTTGGAAGGATGGCCATTTTCACCATGTTAATGCTACCCATCCATGAGCATGGGATATTTTTCTATGTTCTGATTTCTTCTCCAATTTCTTTCTTCAGTTTTTTTTTTTCATGCAGGTCTTTCACTTTCTTGGTTAGAGTATCACCAAGATACATTATGTTATTTGTGGCTATTGTGAATGGTGTTGTTTCCATAATTTCTTTCTCAGCCTGTTTGTCCTTTTTTTACAGGAGGGCTTCAGATTTGTTTGAAATTAATTTTGTATTGTCAATTTTCTGAAGGTGTTTATCAGATGAAGGAGATCTCTGGTAGAAATCTCTGGCTCACTCATGTATACTATATAATCTGTGAACAGTGAATCTTTGAATTCTTCCTATCTGATTTGTATCCACTTGAATCTATTAGTTGTGTTATTGCTATTTCTAGGAATTCAAGAACTATGCTGAAGAGATAGGGATAGACTGGGAAGCAGTGTCTTGTCCCTGATTTCAGTGGGGTTGATTTTACTTTCTCTCATTTATTCTTATGTTGGCTATGGGCTTGCTGTATATTGCCTTTACTGTGGTTAGTTATGTGACTTGGCTCAATAGATCCATAAATTATCACTCTGCACAAAACTAAATTCCACATGTATCAAAGATATTAACATAAATTCAGACAGACTAAAACTGTTAGAAGAAAAGGTGGGGAAGAGCCTTGAACTCATTGGCATAGGAGACAACTTCATGAACAGAACACCAATGGCACAGGCTCTAAGATTAAAAATAAATAAATAAAGCAAAGACAACCATCAGCAGAACAAAATGACAGCCTACAGGTTAGAAAATGAGGTCATCAACCCTACATCTTTTAGAGAATTAATGTCCAGAATATATAAAGAACTCATGAAGTTAAACACCAACAAACCAACTAATCCAATTTAAAAATGGGGTCAGAAAAAAATGGAGAATTCTCAACAGAGCAATACCAAATGGTAGAGAAATACTTAAAGAAATGCTCAAAACATAGTCTTATGCATACCTCAGAAATATGCTCAAATATACAACAAGGACATTTACTTAACCAAGTTCGTAACAGCTTTATTCATAATACCTAGAATCTGGAAACAACTCATATGTCCCTCAACTGATGAATGGATACAGAAATTGTGGTACAGTTACACAATGGAATACCTCTCAGCAATTAAAAACAAGAAAATAATGAAATTTGAAGGCAAATGGTGGGAACTAGAAAAGATCATCCTGAATGAGATAACCCAGAAGCAGAAAGACAAACATGGTATATACTCACTTATTAGTGGATATTAGACATATAATATAGGATAATCATAGTAAAATCTGTACACCTAAAGAAGCTAAGCTAAGAGGACTCTGGCTAAGATGATCAATCCTAATTCAGAAAGGCAAACGGGAAGGACATAGGAAGAAGGAAAAAACAGGAATCAGGACAGTAGCCAACCACAGAGGGCCTCTGAAAGACTCTACCCAGCAGGGTATCAAAGCAGATGTTGAGACTCATAGCCAAACTTTGGGCAAAATGCAGGGAATCTTATGAAAGAAGGGGAAGATGGAAAGAACTGGAGGGGACAGGAGCTCCACAAGGAGAACAAAATAACCAAAAAAACCTGGTGTCTTTTCTGAGACTGATATTCCAACCAAGGGCCATGCATGGAGATAACCTAGAACCCTTGAACAGTTGTAGCACATGGCAGCTCAGTATCCAAGTGGGTTTTCCTAGTAAGAGGAACAGGGCCTGTCTCTGATCTGACCTTAGTAGCTGGCTCTTTGCTCACCTTCCCTGAGGGGGGAACAGCCTTTCCATGTCACAGAGGAAGACAATGCAGCCAGTCTTGATGAGACCAGATAGGCTAGGATGAGATAGAAGGTGTGGAGGACCTCCCCTATCAGTGGACTTGGAGAGGGGCATAGGAAGAAATGAGGGACAGAGGGTGGTGTTGGAGGTGATGAGGGTAGAGGCCACAGCTGGGATACAAAATGAATAAATTGTAAAAATTAAAAATATATATATTGAAAGGATAAATAAATAAATAAAATCTCAATGTCCTTAACCATCCAAGATATGCAAATCAAACTGACCCTGAGATTCTACCTTACACTTATCAGAATGGCTCAGATAATAATTTCAAGTGACAACACAATCTGATGGGGTTATGGAGATAGGGGAACCCTCCTCCATTGCTGGTGGGAACGTAAACTTGTACAACCACTTTGGAGATCAATCTGGTGCTTTTCCAGAAAATTAGGAACAGTGCTACCTCATGATTCATCTACACCATTCCTCGACATATATTTGAAAGATGCTCAAACATATAGCTAGGCATTTGCTCAACTGTGTTCATAGCAGCTATATTCATTATAGCCAGAATCTGAAAATAACCTCAATATCCCTCAACCGAGGAAAGAATACAGAAATTGTGGTACATTTACACAATGGAATACTACTCAGCAATTAAAAACAAGGAAATCATGAAATTTGAAGGCAGATAGATGAAACTGAAATATATCATCTTGAGTGAGATAACCCAGAAGCAGAAAGACTCACATGGTACGTACTCCCTAATAGGTGGATATTAGCCATATTACATAGCATAAACATACTAAGATCTGTAGTCCTAGAGAAGCTAAACAACAAGGAGGACTCTAGGGCAAATGCTTAATCCTCATTCAGAAAGGAAAACAGGATAGACATTGGAAGTAGAAGACAGGGATCAGGACAGGAGTCTTCCACAGGGGCCCTCTGTAAGATTCTACCCAGCAGGGTATCGAAGCAGATGCTGAGACTCATAACCAAACTTTGGACAGAGTACAGGGAATCTTATGGAAGAAGGACGAGATAGTAAACTAGGAAGGGGACAGGAGCTCCACAAGGAGAACCACAGAGCCAAATATGGTGGGCCTAGGACCAACCAAGGACCAGGCATGGAGAGGACCTACACTCCTGCTCAGATGTAGCTGATGGACAACTCAGTGTCCATGGGGATTCGCTACTAAGGTGAGCAGGGGCAGTCTTTGGCATAAACTTTATTGCCTGCTTTTTGATCAACTCCCTCTGGAGAGGTGCCCTAACTAGGCCACAATAAAGTCGATCCAGACAGTCATGATGAGACCTGATATACTAGGGTCAGATTTTAGGGGAAGAAGACTATGGAAGGATCATATAGGAAGGAAAAAGGAAAGAGTGTGGAACTTGGAGGAGATGAGAGAGGGGCCTACAGCCAGGATACAAAGTGACTACATTGTAATTAATAATAATAATATTAATAATAATAAATGTTATTAACAATAATAAAAGAAAATAACAATTAAAAAGGTAAGACATACTAAATTTTGATAAGTGTTCTCTATGAGATGGTACAATACAAAATAATGTTCTATGTTTCATGTAAATTTTTCAAAATTAATAATTTTAATTTATTTTAGTTGTACTAAAATTAAACATTAGTAATAATTTCAGAAGAATAATATATGTAAGGAATTGTGATATATCTCAAATTTACAATATCATAATTTTATTCTGACAAATGGAGAGTTCTATTCCAATACAAAATCTCTAATTCTCTCTACCTAAAAATATCCTTAAAGGCACTTAACTTCACAGTTTCAGTTTACATTTGCATCGCAATACCCACTCACCAATCCAAAACTTCAAAATCCTTGCTTCTCACTAAATTATGACTGCCCTCAAAATCAAAGATAAGAAAGCGGTCACAGTAGACAATCATAATAAGTGAAAGACTGGATGGAAATCTTCTGCTGGATTTGAGTCTGATACCTGAAAGCAGCAGCTCCATGTCGCCGTTGCTCAGTGTGGCATTGACTCTGCCGGTAGAGGCGTTGAAGCTCATGATGGTCAAAGTCATGGGCTGTTTCCTTCCTTTGTAATTATAAGAGCCTTTCCATATATAATTCTGGGCAAACACATCATCAGGAACTATGAAAAAAATGAAATAAATGGCACATTTTAATTTCACATTTCACTTTGTCCTCTAAATATGATCATCTGACACTAGAGTAAATTCTTTTGTCTGTTGAGTAAGTGATCTATCCTTAAATATAAAGCATCTCTAATGAGTATAATTTAACATATTCTTCATTTAATGGTAAAGTCCTAACAACAAATCACAATTTTGAAGCCTAGGGTTGTTCAGTAATCATCAGTAGAAAAGAAAACCTCTGTTACAACTAAAGATATAAGGTTTGTAGTTAGAATCAGGAAATAGAAGCTTCATTTGTATTTTCTCCCCTCTAACATTTTTTTTTCTTTTATCAGAAAAAAAAGATAACTTTATTGAGCCTGAAAACCTATGAACATGTTTCAAGATGCCTTCTTTTCTTTAGTGTCCTAAACAGACTCAATGGAAAAAGAATGTAAACCAGGTCCTCCTCTCTCCAATGGCCCTGGAGGCAGCCTGGAGGTAATGAATGGCCCTTTGTCCCTTTTATAGAATGCTGAGTTCAGTTATTCTAATAATAGAAGAAGAGCAGGGCCTCACTTTATTGACAGCTTTGAGTTTAACAAGTATTTTTAGAAATAAAAGAATTGCCACTAGAATTTTCAAGTTCTTGTGGGACAGAACAAACTGTCATAGAATATAATACAAGGTTTAGGCAAGCAGACACGAGTTAGGCTGCTTATATCTACTGTCTCCTTCTATATTGATAAAATATGTCATTTTTCATAAGCTTCTTAGTTCTAAACATAGATACTCTCATGATTAATATAAGATTAATACATATTTTTAGGGTATTAAATAAAATAAGGAAGGCAAAATGTTTAGCTAATTGTGACCTAAAGTTTGAATTATGCTTCAGATAAAACAGGAAGTCTGGGGCTTTTTCCCTCACTGGTGTGTGTGTGTGTGAGTGTGTAGCAACCATGTTTTTGGCAACATAAACTATCTATTTCTCTGACTCTTAAACCTTTTTCAGTTATACTTTTTCTGACACTGCATCCCTAAACATCAAGTTATCCTGTTATGTTTATTTGTGGGGTCATCTTATTTGACATATTGTAAGAAAAACACTTTTGATTTCATAGCTTTTGGCTAACAAAATTGTACCTAAAAACTGAATGAAGGAGTGATGAGCAAAATCCTCTGCCTTCAAAAGCTCATTTGGATGGGTACCAGGTTCTGAGCTGAGATGATTTGAGGAGAAAAGAGGAGACAAAGAGAAAGATGTCCTATGGGTTGTGTCTGGTAAATGGTTGACAATCAGTAATTGCTATTCTCTACACTGCCTACTTCCCCTTTGTCTCTATTGTGATGATTCTTAACTACCTGTATACCCTTAGTAAAAATCAACCATTATTTAATGATTTTACTTAATGAAACTTAGATAAATTACGACTGCTAAATAAAATATGTAAAAGCAAAAACCCTTATTTTTTGGAGATACCAGTAAATTCTTAAAAGAAGGTATGTAGGCATACCAATAATAGCAGTTTTATCCAGATGAATAATCATTGTGGTAGAACATTAAACAACTGGTTCTTAAGAGAAATAATGTATAGTAATGATACTTGATGTGGTTGAAATACTTCTTTAATTGCAGATTCTAAGTTTCCAATGGTCATAAACAGAACAGAGTATAGAATGCACAGTCAGACTCTGCTGTGGACTGCAACATATCACCAGCGCTCTTCTCCTTCCCTGTACACGTAAACCAGCCGCGGAGAGAAAACCTCTGCGTGGTCTGTCCCTTACGCTCGCCTGGGAGCTGAAAACACTTCTTCCTGCTCTTAAGAATGTCTCAAAATAAAAAACAAATATTCAAGAGTTATCTATAAATTCTGTAGTTTCATTTCAACTCAGGCTGATGTGAACATCAGTGAAAGACGGAAGCCAATATGTAATGGCCACTATTCTTGTTGTTGTTTATTTTGATGATTGTAATTTAATTATAATATTTCCCACTTCCCTTTCTTCTCTAAAAGCTATCCCATATACTCCTGCATACTCTCTTCCATATTCATGGTCCTACTTTTTGTTGACTGTTATTGTGTTTTGTATTTGTATATACGTATTATTTCTAAATATACCCAATTAAGTACATGTAATATTATTCATATGTATGTTTTCAGGGCTGAGTATTTGGCACTGAACAACCAATTTGTATACTTTCCTGTGGAAGATGGGAATAAATGTCAACAAATTTCAGAGGGAATGGGGGGAAAGGGAGCCCTCAGATTTTGTTGAGGTAGAACTCCAAACTGATGCAGCCACTCTGGAAATCACTGTGAAGAATTCTCAAAGAACTAGGAATAAATCTACCACATGACCAAACTATACCATTCCTTGACATATGGCCAAAGAGCTCAATATCATGTTCCACAGATACTTGCTCAGTCATGTTCATTGCTGTTCTGTTCACAACAGCTAGGAGATGGAAATTACCTAAATTTCCTATAATCAACTAGTGGGCAATGAAAATGTCTTGTCCTTGTCCACCATCCTTTTATTAAAACTATGTAAAATTTAAACTTTTGTACCAAAGGTTTCTAACATTGTTAAATATATGACCATTGTTCTAACTATGCACCTGCTGCAGTTTTTTCTTATGACACCTAATCACTGTGTCTCATTTATGCTTATGGACACAGCAGAGATTAGTGTGTTCTTACTTCCACCGTGATTATTCTGCGTTTCTGTAGATTTCACTGGGTTTGACGTTCTTCTCTTTCTAATGTATTGAGAATCTTAAGACCATGAATTGATGTTGAATTTTATTAAATATTTATTTTAAAAATAGTACAATGATCAAAAACCTTTACACTTTAATCTATTAATATGATTTATTACTTTTAAAGGGTAGATAAAAGAAAATTATCTTTATGTTAATAATAAATATAACTTGAATCTGTTGTATTTTTTTTTTACCTTAATGTTAGGTTTGATTCACTAAAATTTCCAATCAATGGCCTCAAGTCAAATGGGCCCAATTATCCTTCCTCACAGATATTTATCTGTACTTGTAAGTATATGGGGCACATAGGATAAGCACAATGTTAGAAAATTTCTTTAGGACTTGGATGAATAGAACATTCAAGTAAAACGCGGCAGACCTCATTGGTAAAGCAATGTGGGCCTGGTATCTCTTTGAAAATATTTTAAACATTACCTTGGTATATATGATTAAGTTATCTTTGATACCATTTATAAAATAAATATATTATTTTATAATAATTTATAAGTATACAAAACTAAATATTGATAGTTGACATTTTCCAAAAATATTAAATGTATTTAACCTTTTATCTGTCATATACACATCTCTTTTTTTTTTTAAATTACTTTCCAAAATTGTTGTTCATTCATTAGAAATTTTTCTATTGTGTCATCTACTGTTTTATTTGCTTTATCTTTGTACTGATTTTTGGATGTTGTGTCACAGTCTTCATAGGTTCTTAACAGAGATATAGTATCAACTCCAGGGATTTTTTTTTTTTTTTCTGTTCTTGTGTATGGAGCCTTCTTGTGTAACGCTATAAATAGCCTTTATATCTTTAGTTTTGGTTTCCAGGTTGGACTGAATAAAATTTTATACAACAAAAATGTAATCTACAATAATCTGAAAGAAATACTTGGGATAATAGCTTCCCTTACTACACACTATACATTTTATAATTTATTCTGATGAATATCATATACATTAATTTTAGGGTGAGAATTACATCAACGTTATAGGATTTTAAATACCATGTTATAAATGACTAGGTCATATAGGTAAGACTGAATTTTTAAATCAAACAATTTCAAATAAATTATACAAGTTCTAGAATATCTTCTACCAAATTTATTGAAATATATATAACTATATCTGTACGTAACTTTTAAATTAAGTATTATCTACTATTTCAATTTTATCTATAAAAGTATCATTATTATGTTATGATAAAATGACTCTTTATGATAAAAATTTATAGATACATGCATAAATCATATTTTGACAGAAATAATTGTGCCCAATAATTTTGAAATATTAAATTAAAAATATTTAATGTAATAATTCATATCATATAATATAATGATCATATCTAATATTGTGAGGTATAATTTTATCATATAAAATATATAATGTTAAACAAGTAAATATTTAAGGTGAAAATTGTAGATCAAATTTAGAGCTCATAACTTTGAGAACAACCCATTACTTACCACTTAACTTTGGACTAGGTGTTCCTAATGCAGGTCGAGGGTCTTTCACTAAGATTTTGGAACCAGCTGTGGGAAAAAAGTAGCATTCCCAAAAGTTAATATATTATACAGTTTGACATTATCAAAGTCAGTGTGAATTATTAGCATTTTTTTCAGTTGTATCTTTATTTTATTTATTTATTATTTTTTAAATTTTTTATTAATTACACTTTATTCATTTTGTATACCCCCATAAGCCCCTCCCTCCTCCCCTCCTGATCCCACTCTCCCTCCCCTTTCTGCATGCATGCCACTCCCCAAGTCCACTGATAGGGGAGGTTCTCCTCTCCTTTCTGATCTTAGTCTATCAGTTCTCATCAAAATTGGCTGCATTGTCCTCTACCGTGGCCTGGTAAGGCTGCTCCCCCCTCAAGGGGAGGTGATCACAGAGCAGGCCAATCAGATTATGTCAGAGGCAGTCCCTCTTCCCATTACTATGTAACCCACTTGGACACTGAACTGCTATGGGCTACATCTGTGCAGGAGTTCTAGGTTATCTCCACGAATAGTCCTTGGTTGGAGTATGACATTTTTTTTCAAAATTCTTTGTTCATACCATGTCAATCAAAAAATTTTGTGATTAACAGCTTTAGCAATTATTCCCATCACAGGTACAAGGACTCTTATTTAATCTTCACAGGATAGTCTATCTTTGATTAGAGGCTGAAGCTAAAATGAAACAGTTGTCATAGTAAACACCGAGGCTGGAGTGTCTGTTCTTGTTGATGAAAAGGGGGGAAAACTGTTCAGGGTTCACACTTAAAAATCAGAATTTGCAAAAATATTTTGCACCTGAAATTTGATAAGCTCAAAAGCCAAAGAATGCCATGTGCCGATAAAAATCACATGTGGGGCTAGAGAGGGACAGAAGGCATAGGAGATGTGACGTGTACTGTTTTCACAGTCTGTGCCCAAGGAATACTGTCATGTCCTTAAGAACATCTAATGGAAGGAAACAGATACTGAACATAAAAGCCTGGAATAGCAGTCTTGCTGGGAAAACTGAGCTCCACTATTATAGTAATGATGTTAAACCAATAACAACAACAAAATGATTGCTGATAAAGCTTTGGTAATGTGGCAGGTTTGAGTATGATAACATCAAACTGTTTAAGATATTTGTAATATATGAAACTATATGATTAACGTATCTCAGAGACAGAGAATACAGAAAACAAACCTACTAATTTAAACAACTAAATTAATGCATTCAGTTGAATGCTGATAGAGTTGTTTTGATGGAAATGCCTTTTAGGGATTTAAGCAGACATGTCACATAGACTTGAATGTTTAAATCTGAGCCTAAAAGGAGAGAATGTAAAAGGAATGGTAATATGGAAGTGAATCCCATAGTGGAAATAACTGGTATGAAGATGAATGGAGAGGACAATTGAATTCTAAACCTTTAGAAAACTCCAAGTGAAAAGGAGTTTTTAAGGACAATAAAAACTAGAAAATAGCATTAAGTCCTGATCTAGAGTTTAATAATACATATGTTAACACCTTCAGCCATTTTCAAAGAATTTTGTTTACAGATAATACATGCTAGTGGGGTAATGTCACATATGTGGACAGAAGAGTAAAAGCAAACACTTGAAGCAAACATATTAAGGAAAAAAATAAGAATTTATCATGCAGTGGGAATTTTAAGAAGGGAAACAATTAAAGTATTGCACTCTACCTAAGGAAATAATGAAAACAATTCAAAACAGTGATAAAAGTTGTGCCTGCTACAAGAGATAAAACACAAGTAGGTCTGAGAAAAAAAAGTTGAACAGATGAAAACACTTTTGCTGATGTAATCAAGAAATATACAAAATCTCCTTCCCTGTTTCTTACAGGAAACATGAGTGTTTCCTTTGGTAAATTCAGTAGATTAGGACTGAGGAGGACTTTTCCCGGTGAAGGAGTAACAAGTGTAGACTCTTGACCTAGATCTACTTATAACATCATGCTACTCTGACTCAGTTCAGTACTGTGAAAATTAGAGTATTGAGTTGTGACTTCTAAGCCAAACTCGGAGAAAGACAAGAATTCTGAAAGGATGCTATGAAACAATGGGCACTGAAACAATGCCCCATACTATACTGGATCAAATAGTATTACTAAGGAAAACCCACACTACACTAGAGTAAGGCCTTACTTGGAAATAAAATGATCGTACCTGCAATTTAACTAGTGATTTCAAGACAAAGTAATCCTGAAATTAGACTAAGTCCTACATATAACAAGTTTCGTCATAAAAGAAAAAAAAAGTGAGATGAACTTGCACAGAAAAGTACCACCTATGAAGATGGAGGCAGAGGCCAGGGGGAGGCTGTGAGCCAAAGAATGTCAGTGATTGCCAGGAAAGGACAAGGGCTAGGGAGAGGCTCTGTCTCTGGGGGTGGTAGATAACACCAAGGCTTGTTGCCTCTTTTATTTTGAACTTTTTTTTTCAATTTTCCATCCTATTTATTTCTTCTTTTCATATTTTTATTGATTGTTCTAAATTACATTTTATTTGCTTTGTATCCCAGCTATCGCCCCATCTCTCATTCACTCCCAAACTCACCCTCCCTCCCTCATCTCCTCCCATGCCCCTCTCTAAGTCCACTGGTAGGGGAGATCCTCCTCCTCTTCCCTCTGACCCTAGTTTATCAGGTCTCATCAGGACTGGCTGCAATGTCCTCCTCTGTAGCTATTTTGAACTTTTGTACTTAACACCTATGAAAGAATAAATTTCTAGCATGTGAAGTCACACATATTTAGATAACTTGTGCAAACCTAGAAAACTAATACACTAATAAACTCATAAACTCATAAAACTCATAAAACTAATACACTAATAAACTAATAAAGAGAATGTGAAAGGAACCTTGAAAACAAAATGAATCAAGTTAGCGTTGAAAAGATGCCGTAGAATGACCTGGGTATGTCTATTTTCTCTGCAATCAAAAATGCCCTCATCACTTCCAATTGTGAAGTTGACCAACAAATATTTCTTGTTCTGCACAGACGTGACTAGCACATCGTAATATGCTCAAGCACCTGTAAAGAAACGTTACCTTCACATACAGGGACTTTTCCGGTCCAGGTGTTATCAGATCGGCACACTCTGTGTTCAGTCCCACCTGCTAAGAAGAAGCCAGGCTGGCAGGTGTAAATGAGCGTGTACCCGTGTGAGGGAAGGTCCATTCCTACCACGTTTGCATGAGCAGGACTTTCTGGTTGTTTACAATTGTGAGCTATATAAGGAGCAGAGAAAAAGGTTCATTTTTTTTATATACACCACTAAAAAGGTTAAAATATACAGTTATTCTTATGCTAATTTTATTGCTTAAGTACACTTTTCAAAAATCAGTTTAATGAACCAATGAAAAATATGTCAAAGTGAATATGTACTAAATAATGTTCATATTCTGGGATTTCCTAAGAAAATATGTGAATAATTTTTGTAGGTGTTAACAGAAAAAAAGGAAAGAATGAAACAAATTAACAAAAAGAAATAAAGAAAAAAAACGAGTCTGGCTACTTACCCTCCTAAATGAATACTGTACTACAATCCTGGGGAGTCCCAATGAACAATAGGAATTTTTTTAATTATAAGACCCTGAAGTAAAAATTTAAAATTTTTTCATAAGCTTATATTTTTTGATATAATTTCAGGAAATATTCATTTTTGAGATTACCATATTTATTTTAAATGAAAAAGAAGCTGCTTGAAGATAAATTCAACCCTAATTTCATTATTTGGCTCTAATGTTATAATATTACAACCAAATAATATTATTCAGAAATAATATATTTAGCATATGGAATTCTATGGCCATATTTTGGCCCGTTATTTTTGCTTTTGTTTAAAGATTTTCGTGATACTCCTAATTCTTCACACAAACTGCTTTATTCGTCTTATTATTTTTAATTAGAAATGTTACAAAGACTTTTGTTGGTATAATATTCTTTTGGAATATATACACCTTACCCTTGTTCATTCAAATGCTGATTTCTCTTCCCCATTCTCTGGTTTCAATCTGGACATTGCACTGTGATGTTTATTTTAAGCATCACCTGTCTCAAGTTTGTGTAAACATGCCACCATTTGTTTTCCAATGTGTCAATTAAAACAACTAGCCAAAATGTTCAGCAATGGAGAGAATAGGGTGGGACATTCTGGCTCAGAGGGGAGGACCCAGAGGACAGGAAGGAGTGGGAGGAGAGGAGGAGAGAGGAGCAGAGGCTGGGAGAGAGAGGCTGGAAGAGAGGTCTTGGAATGATATGGAGAATGAACTGGACCTAAGATTTCACAAAAAAGCAAGTCTAATGGGTGAATATAAATTTTAGGAAACTATGAGGGCTTGGAGGTTTAGGATGGAGTAACTATTGCCCGGCATTTTGTTCTAGGTTAAATAAATAAATCATAGTCTCTGTGTGGTGATTTGGTTATACAGCTGTTTAGGATTAACAGCAGCTTTACTAAAAGATATATCAATAGTAAATATTAACTACCAAATACAACAGACTTTCAAATATATTCATAAATATGCTACATAATTCATATATATAAGACCAATCTAAAAATATTTTCTTTGAACCAGTTTATTTGAAAAATTGGGGAGGGAATGAGGGAGCGGGATACAGCTGGGACACAGAGTTAACAAAATGTAACTAAAAAGAAAAATAAAATAAAAATAAAAAAAAAGAAAAAAAAATAATATTCTTCCAATATTTCCTCATAGAAATTCAAAATCAATGAATAAATTTTAATATATTTTGCTAAATGCAGTGGTAAGTGATATGTGCTTATTGTACTTCAATTGTTGACATAAAGTTGTAGTTTAATCTTCATATATAGTCTGTTTCTACTGAATTTACATTCATTGATATATATAGAATCTAGGACTTCATGTATACTAGGTACTCTACTGTAGGGCTATATCATCCTTTTTTAATATTTTTATTTTGCTACTAGGTCTCACTTTGTTGCCAAGGCTGGCCTTGAACATGCGATCCTCGTGCCACAGCCTTCTGAATGGCTGGTATCATAGGCTTGTGTCACCATGTCTAGCTCTCCTCATTTTTAAGCTTCAAGTAATACATGCAGATCTTTGTTAACACAACGCAGTAACCAGAGATGGTAAGCTGTGCGTAAGTAATCAAATAACAATTGTAGCTCATCAGAGAACCTCAGTTTATTGGGAAGTACCCAGTTACAATAGGCAAAACTTTCCTAAAGTACATATTCTGAGGAGCTTTCCTTTGAGGAATTCTGCCATATTTAGATATAAGCTAATCCGTGAAGTCATGAAATATGCATAAGCAATTCATTGAAGAAGGAACCCTTTTTATTCTTTTATTATTTTTTATTTTTAAAAACATCTGTTTTATTTGTTTTTGTATGTATGGGTGTTTTCCTACGTGCATATCTGTGCAGCAGAATATACCTGGTAATATTAAATCCCCTGGAACTGAAGTTATAGATGGCTGTGAGCCAACATGAGGATCCCTTTTTTAATTATTTTTTTATGTTTTTATATTAATTACAGTTTATTTACTTTGTATCCCAGCTGTAGCCCCTCCCTCATTCCCTCCCAATCCCATCCTTCTGCCCTCATCTCCTCCCTGCCCCTCTCTAAGTCCACTGATAGGGGAGGTGTTCCTCCCCCTTTTTTATTTTGTGGTCTTGCCTAAGATCAAGGAAATCTTCAGAGTATGTTCGCATACTCTGTATGGAGATGGAGGCCAGCCTGGTCTACAAAGCATGTTCTAGGGAAGCTATGGTTATATAGTGAAACCTTGTTTTGAAAAAACTAAGTATTCTATTCAACATAATATGCGCTCATTTTATTATGTTTAGGAGGTAAGTATTATGCTTATTTTATAGCTTTTAAAAACAATGCAGGATTATTAAAACATGACAGTGAAACTATGAGTAAAATAAACAGATGATATTCCATTATTTGTCTGAAAAAAGATTTCATAATTGAAACATTTCTGATAAGTATTGGTATTTTTATATACTTTATATTTTTGTTCTTGTTATTCTTTGCAAGAGTTTTAGAATTTAAAACATGGTGGCAAATCCGTGTGAGGTGACAAATGCCTGTAATCCCCATCACCCAGAGAGGCAGAGTCAGGCGGATCTCTGTGAGTTTGAGGCCAGTCTGGTCTATAAAGTGAGTCCAGGACAGCCAGGGCTACACAGAGAAACCTTTTCGGGGGCAGGGGACATGATGGGAGAAAAAAAAGACGTTATAAGGGGAAATGATGTATAAGTATCTGTCTAGCTCAAATTTATCAAATTATTCACCCAAAATCTACTTAATGATTCTAAAACGTCTTAGATGATTCTGAAATTTTCGCTCTTTTCATTATTTTTTGTTCTTTTTTTTTTTACATTGCCTCATAGTCTCAGAAAACCTCTTCACACATGATTAAAAATTATCATGATTTGCTGTTGTGTAGCATCTTGTAGTCATAGTATTGCAGATACATGAAATGAGAAAGTAAGCATCACTTACAGCACCAGATGGCCACGCTCACAGCACTAGAAGAGCTTTTGCCAAAAGAACAAAACTGTACCTCCTGTCTTACGGCTTTTTGGAAACCCTGCTTTCCAATGATCATGAGGTTTTGGTACAATACTAAAATTACATACATGGATTATTTTCTACACTATTCTAAAATAATTTTATGCTTCTTATACAGATACACATTTGTTTTCATCATTGGAAGAAAGGTATGTATATGAACCCCATTATATATATATATATGTGTATGTATGTATCACAGGAGTATACAGTCCTTACGTATGCACTCGGGTTGAGTTCCACTCCAGGTGAGGTCAGGAAGGCAGGTTCGTGTCGTAGATCCTTGAAGCAAGTGTCCCTTTTTACAGTGGAACTGCACAACACTTCCCACCTACAGTCAGTAAAACAAAAGTCACAACTTACTTCAAATATAGCACTAAACAGAAAAAAAATGTGAAAAAAGAAATATTTTCAGAAGAGACCTGCAAGATAGAATTTAAAACTACAATAAAATCTTATTTACAAGAAAAGTGGTGAAAGAAATCAAGATTTAAAATGCTATCATACCCACATACACATGTCACAGTTTTCTGATGAATTTTGGGATTGATAGGAAAAGCTAGCACAGAAATACAAAATAGCAAGGTGATACGAAAATGATAATAATATCAATAACATACAAAGACAAATTAAATAAAAGTCAAATGAAATCTGAAAATGCCAAATGCAAGGTGTGGTCAGAGGCATGAATAACTGTTGAAGGCAGTAGTGAATATAAAATATAGAGTCAAAGCAAGGGAATTTGTACAATGTTTAAGGAGGTAAAATCGGAATAAGTAAATTAATAAGAGATTTCAAACTGTTGTTTTCGTCATGAACAGCAAGCTAAGTGCTTAATAATACAACTTTTGGTGGTGTACTTCAGTCTTGCCTAATCAGAATATTTCATGGAAATTCATGTAACAAACTATTCATGTGACTTTAATGAGCACTAATGATTGAGAATGATCATAAACGTAGATGCAAAGAAAACAGACTGAGAATGCAGCTCAATTTAAAAAGTACTTGTTGAGTCTTTCAGAGGCCTCTGCGGTAGGCTCCTGTCCTGTTACTTGTTTTCTCCTACTTCCAATGTCCATCCCATTTGTCTTTCTGAGTGAGGATTGATCATCTTACTCCGGGTCCTCTTTCTTCCTTAGATGTACAGATTTTAGTATGTTTATCCTATCTTTTAGGTCTAGTACCCCTTATAAGTGAGTATATACCATGTGTCTACCTAGCAATGTATCAAAGCAGATACTGAGACTCATACCCAAACCTTCAACACAGTGCAGGGAATCATCTGAAAGAAGGGGGAGTTAGTATGACGTAGATAGGATAGGAGCTCCACAAGGACCAAATATATCTGGACACAGGGGTCTTTTCTGAGACTAACACTCCACCAAGGACCATGTATAGATATAACCTAGAACCCTTGCTCAGATGTAGCCCATGGTAGCTCAGTCTTCAAGTGGGATTCCCTAGTAAGGGGAACAGGGACTATTTCTGACATGAACTCAATGGCTGGCTCTTCGACCTCCCCTCACCCCGAGGGAGGAGTAGCCTTGCTAGGCCTGAGGAGGACGTTGCAGCCAGTCCTGAAAATACCTGATAAGCTAGGGTCAGATGGAAGTCCTATCAGTGGACTTAGAAAGGAGCAGGGAGATGAGAGAGGGAAGGTGGGTTTTGGAGGGAATGGGGAGGGGGCTATGGCTGGGATACAAATTAAATAACCTGTGATTAGTATTAAAAAATAAAAATTATATACAAAAAAGTACGTGTTGAGCCTTCTTCAGGTACTCACTTAGTTGGATCTTCAACACAGATCTGCACTCTACAAAACCTGGGCTCTTTGACCTCTCCTACCCCCCGACCTGAGGGAGAAGCAGCCCTGCTAGGCCACAGAGGAGGACTTTGCAGCCAGGCCTGAAGATACGTGATAAGCTAGGGTCAGATGAAAGGGGAGGAGGTCCTCCCCTATCAGTGGATTTAGAAAGGGGTAGGGAGAAGATGAGGGAGGGAGGGTGAGATTGGGAGGGAATGAAGGAGCAGGATATAGCTGAGAGAGAAAGTTAAACTGTAACTAATAAAAAAACAATATAAAAAATAAAAAATGACAGTCTGTAATTTGGATACTCAGGAGGCTGATGAGAGTTAGGAACCATCTTTAACCACAGGAATAGTTTCAGGGCAGCCTGGACTCTGTTAGAACTTTTCTTAAAAACAATATTGATATGAACATGATGGAAAAACTGGCAGAGGTTAGTACAACATTTGTTGTCAGGGGATGGTGGAGAACAGACTTAATTAATTACTGTGGGTCAGAAAAGTAAGGATCAATGTCAGGAGAAGGCTTATACAACAAAGAGTAGTAGAAAAGATAGGAAAATCAGTTATGAGGAGAATTCCGAAGAGTCTCAACAAGGGGGTAAGTAATAGTTTTAATTCTAGTTATGAGAGTGATAATATCTTGTAGATTTTAGTGCACAAATGCTAAATTTTTTTTGGCATTGAAACTGGGAAATAAGCCATTAACTCATAAGAATATATTACAAGAAATAATTAATAAGATTTATCAAATGATTAGTAGTGTATGGACAGACAAGTGGTACTTAGGTTTGGGCTCGTTAGATATTTTTAGAAATATGAGAGAACTCAGTCCATGGTTTAGATATTATCATTTAGGTCTGGCTTTCTCCTATATATTATTACCATCAACATTAGTCCTGAAATTTCTGTTTAAGGAATAAATAATAATAAAAATAAAATTTTAATTGAAATATATATGTTTTATAATTTAATTAGCATATGTAATATTTCAGGCACTAAAATACTATTCAATATGTTTACCCAAATCAATGTCCAAAGATATTAATTTCAATTACAAACTGGACATCACCATCAAAATATGATAGGCTATCTTGAGATAAAATAGCTAAAGAGTCAAATTGAAAACATTCCATAGTTATAATTACTTTATGAAATGAACACTGAAATCAAATAATGTATCTTCCCTTGTCCAGGATCTACTTAAAGAATTATACAGCAGTTAATGAAAAATGTGTACTTGGCTCTTAATCCATAATTGATATGGATGTTTTATCAATCATTTTGACAACCAGTCTTTGCAGGTTCATGGGTGCTATGAACCATTAATCTATTTTTAGTCTAAAGTATTCTCATTTGTAATATTCTGACTAGAAATACAACCACATTGGTCACTGTCCTTTTCAGGAGATTGCTTCAGCATCAGTATCAACAGATGGAATACTCATTATGCTAACGATAATATCTACATCCCCAGTTCCACTCCGTAATCCTACATATGCAAAGTAGTGAAAGTAGAGAATACAAAAATTAAAAATAGATATTGACTTGAATACCTCAACTTTTCTTAATTTTGTCTTGCATTTTTCTATAGTTAGTTTCCGATAGCTATAATTTTACTTCCTCAGAATGAGACATCTGTCAAACCAGGGTGAATAGGACGATGTCACTTGACTCTGGGAATCTGGGAGTTTTGTTATGTTTTTGTCCATCCTCCCCACCCCATACTCAGAAATAAACTCAGGACCTCATGCATGTCAGATGAATGTTCTACCACTGAGCCATACCTCAGACTGCTCTTACAAAGGCAAACACTTTCTGCATGGGGTTATGATGGCAAACAGAGATGACCCACGTATGCCCAAGATATAGAGATATAGCAGTTAAGGACACAGATTAGAATAAAAAAAATAAATGAACAGTACGCTCTTGTCTAATGCCAAGGTCATAGACTTAGGATAGCTTACTTTCTCTTGGTAACTTAGATGTATTGGAACAAGATTTATGATGCATTAGTGTTGTGTTGTTTTGTTATTTGCAAGCAGGAGTACATTTTCAAATCAGAAATATAACTTTTACATATGAAACATTGTTTATTTGGTATTTCCCATTAAGTTGTCTTTAAACATATAACTTTGTATTATGCTGGTTCTATATACTTAGGAACATATTTACTATACATGTTCATATGCTTGTTGACCATATCCTATTAGGAAAGTTCATGCCTTTAACTGAACATTCTCAGTATGGTTTAATTTTAATAAACACTGACACAATATTAACATTAGAAAACTCACATTTAACTAGGTACAATTTAATAAAATAAAATATATTTATCACCCCAAATAATAGTTTTTCAAATTTATGCTAACTTTCTGATAATATTTTTCAATGAGGATAGAAATAAGAATAAAAAAAAAGAAAAAAAAATCTTAATTTTAAAATGTATAAAATTACATATTGCAGCGCATTTCATAATATAATAGAAATCAAAATGTCTTCAAGGCTATGATCTTTATGTACAAATTAAAAGCTGTTTTTAAATACAAAAAAAAAATTCAGGATTAATGATCCTGTTCCTTCTGTTATATTGCTATTCTGAATTCAAGCATTCCCTTTCCATTATCTCAAATGATGTTTGAAAAAAGTCATTTTTTAAGAAAATCAGATGGATTTAATGAAGAGTTACTGATATCAATGTTTCATAAGGTTGGCAATATGACTCCATGAGTAATGTTTTCGCTGCCAAGCCTGATGACTTGAGTTCAGTCCCCAGGACCCATATGGTATCAGGAGGAAAACAAAATTTGCTAATTGTCCTCTGATCTGCACAGGTGTGCCCTGATAAAGCATACCACACGAATACATAAATGTATTACAGTTTCATAGCTGCTCATGTGGTTCTTGCTTTAGCCCCACCACTTAGGAGACATGGGCCATCCTAGGCTACAAAATGAAACCATTACAAAAAATATGGTCAGCTAGAATATTCTTATCAACCCAAAATGTGCTCAAAACGAATGATATACTCTTACATATTCTTCTTTTTGCTGTGAATTAATGCTGTGTAATGAATGCACTATTTATCTGCAATTAGATCAATTGATAACAGCCTTTCATAGAAGTATGAGGATAAAGTTCTGTCAAATATCTTCTGTAACAAAGGCAAAAGCATGCTTTTTCAGTTTGGTATTATATGACCCATACTGAAGCAAACCAGAATTGAAAACACTCTAAAATCAATGTCTGTACTGTGCCTTAAAAGTAGATAAGTGGAAACTATTTTTAGCAACAAAAATATGTCACTTTAGATGAGCCCTTCCTTTAGAAATGGACATTTTTCAGGTTCACACTGAATTTTCCTCTGAATGGCACAATTTAGAAAACCCTGCAACAGAAAGCAATTGGGTAATGTTTAAATTGTCTATTTCCTTTTGGAAACATCATCTGCTTTGGTTCCTCTTTGACTCTAGTAATGGAAAACTTGCTGAATCTATACATAAAACCTAAATTGAAGTAGGGAGAAAAAGGTAGATCATACATGAATGAGCATGCTGAATGGTTCTCATAGGACAACTCAACTATACAGTTAAAAATCATGGGTTAGTGAAGACTGTTTTTCAGAAATTTACCATTACCATGTCAATAATTGACATATTGAATAAGCATTTTCTTTTACACAGTCGGACCTTGCTTTATATATCTCTTCTTCAGCCTTTTATTTCACTTTTTCTTACAGCTGCCTCATCTTCCTGTAGAATATTCTTGCTCACTTACTATAACTACTCACTTTACACACGCTGCTTAAGATTTTCCTCATGATCACTGCTATCACTGTGCCACTTGTCTGTACCCTCATGTTCAGTTTGCATGTTTTCTGGAAATATATTTCCATTTTCTGTACCACAAATCTTTTCTTAAGGAATGTCTTTATTCAAGTTCATGAATTCAAATAATAGACTGACATTGCTTTCTATTTATGTCATAAAATATATGCTCATGAACCAAATATGAACAACTTTTGGCAGACTTTCATAATGAATGGGATTCTCTACTAAAGTCCTCAGTGGAAATACAGCATGGCAGTAATAACTTACAATCCTACACATGGAGTTTCAAGAGAAAAGAAACATAAATTTGAGGCTGATCTAGAATACATATTAAAATCTACTGTCAAAAATGAAGAAAAGAAAAAAAAAGCCAAACAAAAGACAGAGGGGAAAGCACAGGCACTTAAGTATTCTTCATAATATTCTTTTCTTTGACCATAGACAGTCTGAGTAAGGTGAAGTATGAGCTTAAAGAGGTTGTAATTTAAATATCCCTGATGGATAAGAATGCTTAACACCTTTCCCACATTCATTGGCCATATACATTTCTCTCATTGAGAAGCATTCATTCATTAGCTCAGTCAACTACAAAGAAGAATTAAATTATGATATTTAAAAGAAAACAGATAAAATCCAAGATCGTTTGTACTAACCAAAGTCCCACTCTGACAAACAATGCATGTTTACTTTCATATGTGGAATTTAGAATTAAATAGTGTGTATATGTAATGAAACAGGCAAGTCATACATGTTACTAAATCATAAGGCAGGATCTATTGGAGGGAAGAAAGGAAAGCAACAAGAGGAAAAGATTGGGAAAAAGAGAGCATATTAGGACCTAAGGATAAATATAAATTAGGATAATATAAATGAAAATATCAAAATGAAATACATTTCATACTACAATGAACAAAAAACTAGTAATAAAATAGTACCTACTTGAAATCCAAATGTACTGTTTTGAGAGCCATGCCTTGGTACTCCAGGGTTTTCACAGGAGTTTCTAGTAGGTTCTAAGTAAAGATTAAAAAAAAAAAAACAAAAAAAACCAAAACAACAACAACAACAACAAAAAACACTTCTTTATGAACTCACAATAATTGAAGTCAAATGCATGAAACTTGAACAAGTCCCAGTTAAACAAAATCCCATTGTTGGGAACAGAATCTCCACCTTAGCAATGTAGCTACAAGCAGTCATTATCTGCTTGAAGATTGAGAAATTGTCTTCTCTAGGAGAATAGCCTCTGGTACATCAGCCAAGCTCCACTGAAACCAAACTTCAAAGAAAATGGGGGCAGTAAAAATTGGTCACAATGAGTTATTTAATAAAGACATAAATTCATCTGTGTAGGGAAGAGCTGGTGGGGCTAGTAAAAGTTGATGACGTGAATATGATCAAAATACACTGTGGTAGTGTGGATGACAGTGCCTTTTATAATCATCTGTATTTAAACAATGAGTATCCAGATTGTCGTGACAGTTGGGTATAGTTAGAAGGGGTAGCATTGATGAAGGTGGCATGTCACTGAGAATTTGCTTTGATAGTTTAAAGAATGAAACCACTTCTTGTTCACTCTCTCTGCTTCATACTTGTGACTCAAGATCTCAGCTTCTGCTCTAGATAACATGGCTGCCATTTGTTGCCTTACCTCCTACTTCAAAAATGTAACCTTATTCCTCCTTAACTGTAATTCCAAGTAGGTTTTTTTTCTTCTAATAGTTGCCTTCATCATTGTTTTTTTTTATACAGGAATAGAATAGTAATTAATGTATATATACCAAATTCTCAAGAAACTAATAAAAAACTTAAGAACAATTTTTTTTGCAACCTGGTATATTTCTCTAATGCAAGTCAATTTAAAATAATCTTAGACTTAGCAAATGTGTCCTTAGTGACAATAATGAACATAACACAGCACCTTCCAGTGAGCAGAGGCTTGCTAATCTTGAAGCTAGAAATTCAGATTGAAGCTGGAGATACAGCTCAGTGTCTAAGAGCATGTGTCAGCTTACACAGGACCTTATTAAGTTCGTACCATAAATATTCCGCTTCTAACAACAGCCTGTAACTCTAGCTCCTGGAATATCTGACAGCTGTGACCTCTGCTAGCTTGGCATTCACATGCACATAGCCCCCCCCCCCACAGACACCCACACAGACACATAATTAAAAATAAATCTATAAAGGAAAAAAAAAAAACAAGTTGACTTCATTTATATGCATTATATGGTTCTTGAACTTTAAAAAAATTTGTCAGAAAAAATTACTTAATATGAAACCAACTCTGTAAATCAAAAGTTAAACAAAAGTACTGGCTATTCAAGAAATTCATGTGTATGAATTGTTTGTTTGAGATATAAGATAGGGTTTTATTCTCCTGAAGAAATAAAAGCTACTCATGGAGACATAAATGATAAGTTGGCCTGTACTGGTACTTGTTGGTCATTCATGCTTGAAAATGGTGGAGCTGGTCATCTGTGACTTGACTGTTTGCATGGAGGCTACTCAGTAGGTTTCTTAAGAGTGGTGGCATGGCATTCAGAGTTAGGGTCACGGATACACAGCCATTCAAAACTTTTGTGCAATTTCCATTTCATATGGATGTCTTTGTATTAGTTAAAAATGTTAAACTAATATTACTTAATAATGCTACTGTTCTGAAGGCCCTTTTTTTTTTCCTTAACTTATGTATCGCAAGATTATTTCAGTGTTTCTTCTGGAATTTTAAATTAATAAAAATAATGACAAATGCCACTTATACTCATTCTTAATACTTTCTAAAAGATGCTATACTTTTTTTTAATATTTGGCCACCTAATGTCTTTACAAAGTAAGACAACACTTAACCCCACACACATTATTGTGCACATACAGAGCATAAACAGCCTTTATAAGCATTACCTATGCAGTGAGGTGATGAGCCACTCCAAGTGCCATCAGTTTGGCATAACCTTGTACTTGATCCCACTAATATGAAAGGAGAATTGCAGCTGAATGAAACCTCAGACTGATAGATAAAGCTTTTGCCCTCTCGTTTTCCTTGGGAAGGTATGCCAGGATCACCACAAAACTTGGCTAGAAGATAAAATATAGACACCACAAAAATAATAGACACAGTACAGTAGATATTTTATAAAACCATGAAAGTTATCTGGAATATTACACTAACCCTTTTATTTATGATAACCTATCCAGTGAAAAATTCAATTTCTTTTTTGTTTACATAAATTATAATGTTTAAAACCATATGTTCTGTAGATAATTAGTCTGATGTGCCCTGTCCAGCATGCTAGTTAGTAAATGCCAAATGCTTTCCATTTTTGTCGATTTAAATTGATCATGATCAAATGATAAATCTCTAGTTACATGCTGCGGCACTGTAAGCTACTCTTGAGAAAACATAATGACTCAAAGGTAGTACCATTAATAATAATCAGCTTTAATAATTATGGCATAGTAAAGCCTGAAATGCTTTTCATATATGCCAGCATGTACACAGATACACATATACACATGCATGCACACATATACACACATATACATGCATATCCATAATCATATACACACATACACATATTTATACACACATACACAAACACACACATATATATATATATACAAACATAAGCACATGTAAGCAGTATCTGTTTATTGTGCTCTGAGCACTGAAATATGTATCCTGATATAGATATTTAATTTTTTTAAAACATTACTTTTCCTTTTTTATTCTTTCATGTTACCCAAATATTTAACAGAAATTTTAATGTGCTGAATTCGTGATGTTTAAATATTTTTATTTGTAATTCCATTTCATATATTTATCTAGTTTTATATTTTTTCACTTGGGAGTAATTTTCTGTTGTTTTCTTTTATTCACATTTATTTTAAAACCTTTTATTGAATTTGATCTTCAGAAATTTAATATATACATTAAGTATATCCTGAGTACTGTGACCTCTACCCTTTCTAATCTCTATCCTAGACAAATAAACTACATTCTCATCTCTTTCATACTTTCATATTTCTGTTTGTTGATAGGTTGGTTGGTTGGTTGGTTGGTTGGTTGGTTGGTTGGTTGGTTGGTTGGTTGGTTTTGAGACCCACTGAATGTAGCCATAACTTACTGTGTAACAATAGGTTTGGAAATATCCTCCAACCCCTGATAATTTCCTAGGAAGGTACAAAACTGATGACATGACTACACTCTTCCCAGATTCTGTTAATAGACAATATTTCAAAAGTGTTATATAGGGCCACTTCCTAACCCATAATTGACTAATTATAGGATCATTCTTTTATTCACCTAAATATACAGAAGTTTTAATGTCTTCCTCTTTAATATTGATAATATACTTGAGACAAGTAAGATAGTTTTTGTTATTAGTTGGAATTCTCAGAGGAACAGAACTTATAGAAATATATACTTTTCTATTATATATAATAGAAATATATACAACATATACAGGGAGTATTCATTAGAATTGCTTACAAACTATGGTACATTTAATCAAACAATGAAAGGTTCAAATATCCAGTAGTCATTCAGTTCACAAACTGGATGTCTCAGCTGGTCTTTAGTATGTATCAGAATTATGAAGAAGCAGGCTCTAATGTCATTAAAGTAATGGGCTTACCAGCAAGAGTGAGAACAATAAAGCAAAGAGAGAAAGCTTCTTCTTCCATGTTCTTTACATAAGCTGTCAGGAGAAGGTGTGGCCAGAATAAACATGTATCTCATGCCTCAAAAGATTTGAATTAAAAGTGGAAGGGATAGGAGCTCCACAAGGAGAGCAACAGAACCAAAAAACCTGGGCACAGGGGTTTTTTCTGAGACTAATACTCCAACCAAGGACCATGCATGGAGATAACCTAGAACCCCTGCACAGAAGTAGTCATGGCAGCTCGGTCTCCAAGTGGGTACCCTAGTAACGGGAACAGGGACTGTCTCTTACATGAACTCAGTGGCTGGCTCTTTGATCACCTCCCCATGAGTGGGGAGCAGCCTTACCAGGCCACAGATGAAGACAATGAAGCCATTCTAGATGAGACCAAATAAGCTAGTGTCAGATGGAAGGGGAGAAGACCAGCCCCTATGAATGGACTGGGCAAGGGGCATGGGATGAGAAGGAGGAGGGATGGCGGGATTGGAGGGTAAAAAGGAGGGGGCTACAGCTGGGATACAAAGTGAATAAATTGTAATTAATAAAAAAGTAAATTAATAAAACTGAGTGTTCCCACTTCAAATGATTTAATTTTTTTTTAAGTTTCTCACATACGAACCCTGCCACTTAGACTTTAGTCAATCTGTGAGGTAGCCAAGTTGACAAACAAGAAGAGCTATCACAATATCACAATATGCAATTAAAGAAAGATGAAACCTTCTGAGTCCCTTTAGTGTTCATTATATTTATGGAACTTTAGATCTGACCACTGAGCATTAGACAACCATTTAGGGGTCTCAAGCCTCCTATGTTTCATTGCATGTACCACTTTCCTTTTCTCCAGGAAGTCATATTTCCTATGTTTAAAGCTCTAAAAAGGGTAATTATTTGTTTCTCTTTGAGTGTAATTTTTCCAATCAACTAGCTCTACCAAAGGTCCAATGAGTCATGCCATAAAAATTACTTTTCCTGTGCTTTCCAATATGAGTCAGGCCATTTTGGACACTGACTTTTCTCTGCTGCCCAGTATGATCACCTTGCCTTTGGTGATATCTTCTTTGCTGCCACCTGGATCCTGCTACTTCAGGGTCCAATTGAACCCATTAAATTTAATTCATCCAACGGGGCAGGAGCACCTCCAATCTTCATGTTGGCACAAGAAAAGGGGTGTCAACAAAGCTATTGAAATGTGCTGGTGCCCCTCTCACTATTTTTCAGGATTAGTGAAGGACATGTCTTCTGGACTTTCCCACTCTGGAGCATTAGGTTTAAATTGGGTAGCCATTCTAGCATTGAAATTTCCTTGATGTTTAAAAATCCCTTTGTCAACACTAAGCTAAGGTATATCAAGCAGCTTCAACTCCTTTCAGTACGACATCTTTTGACAAATGATTCAGGCAACAATACAAAGAATCTTTTGACACCATTTCTAACTGTGCAAGCTTTGATACTAAATCTAGAATCCTCAATCAGTGGGTCCATTTCAGTGAACTCAGACTTGTGTTCCACTGATCTACTTTTATGTTCCTTCCACCATTATTTCCAACCTTTAAAATTCATTCACATAAATATTCCCAAGACTTCTGCTTGAATGATTAGCAAACTAACTAGGCTACTTTGTAGTGTAACACACCTTCTCATGGATTACACTTTCTACCTAAAGTCTTGGAGGCTGCTGTTGGTATAATGTTCTTTTGAAATATATACACCTTACCCTTGTACATTCAAATGCTGATTTCTCTTCCCCACTATCTGGTTTCAATTCAGACATTGCATTGTGATACTTATCTAAGTAAGCATCACCTGTCTCAAGTTTCTGTAAACATGCCACCATTTGTTCTCTAAATTGTCTCCACAATCTTGAGCAATGGAGAAGATAGGTGGGACATCCTGGTTCAGAGTGGGAGAAGAGGAAAGAAGCAGGAGGAGAGGAAGGAGTAGAAGGGAGAGGGAAGGAGCCAGAAGAGAAGAAGGAGTAGGAGGAGAAAAGAAGCTGGAGGAGAGGTTTTGGAATGATATGGACCTAAGATTTTGGACCTAGGTTTTGGACCTAAGATATCATATCACTAAAAGCAAGTATAATGGGTGAATCTTAATGGTAGGAACTATGTGGACTTAGAGGTTTCGGATGAAGTAACTATTTCCCAGCATTGTGTTCTAGGTTAACTAAATAAAATCTTAGTCTCTGTGTGGTGATTTGGTTATACAGCTGTTTAGGATTAACAGCAGGTTTACTAAAAGATATAAATAAAGATATATCAATAGTAAATGTTAACAAAAAAATACAACAGGCTGCTTAGCCTTTCTTCTGGTTATAGGTTAATGTTATAGGTTACTGGTTATAGGCAACTATGTTGGGTTATTGATTTGGTTTTTTTTTTTTTTTTTACTCATCAAGTACTATAATAAACAATTAGGTTTGATTTTTCTGCAATTTGAGAACTGTGGCTTCTGGAAAGAAGATAATATTTCAAAGCTCACTTAGAAACTCTTAGGCTGTTTATTGATGTCTGTAATTAGTCAGTTTTATCACTGTGTTTATTGTTTCCTTCACAATATGCTGAGATGGTGGAGGTTGGTTAGTTTAATCATGAGGCATATCCTTTTCCTTTATCAATTTACCTAGAGATGCTAGGAGCAATCAACCAGCATTATTATTTACCTTATTTTTCTCACAAACTGTCAAAGATTTATATGAATCATAAAATCCACATTTGTTGAATTACATAATCAAATGCATTTTTCTCCTAAAGGTTGTAAACTAGTTCACACCATGGGCTTTGAGTACTCTTCATGCTTCTAAGAAACGTTTTTAGCAACTAGAAAGGCTAAACTGTAGATGCTGGCAAATTGAAAAGCCTAATCAAGATCCTTAAAAAAAAAATCATCCTTATACTTCTGTTACACTAAAACTACTTTTGATGTCAAAATCTCTATACTCAGGTTTCTTGGGAGGAACATAAATTTTAGTTTGAGTCTCTAAGAGGTGCCTGCCCAGGTTAGTAAACTTCTGGACAGAAATTTTCATTCACATCAAAATATATCAAATTGCTTCTATAAAACTCTATCTGGGAATATCTTCAAACTATGTGATTATATTGTTTTCTAAGTTGGTCCTTACTATCAAGAGTTTCAGGGGCTATCTTCCATCAACACTGAGAAATCTGGAAATATTTCCTAAAAGGGGCTCCTTTGACTGCTATGTAAGACTAATTTGATTCTAAATCTGATTGGTTAGTGATGTTCTTAAGATGGTCTCCACTTTGAAGGAATTTAAAAAGTAAAAGAATAATTTTGACTGAAACAAGGCCCTTTGGTTCAAATATTTTGAGCCAAACTGTATAGAATGTAATTACTAGAATAAATGAAAAATGGCTACATTAATAAAAGATGACTTTTTTATATTGAAATTTTAATTGTGTGTTTGTAGGGAGATTAACCTCTTTGGGTATGGCCTAGCAAATTTAAAAGGTTTAAGCAACAAATATTACTTTAAAACATGATTATTGTAGACATTTTGCTACTTACGTAAACACTGTGGGACCTCTCCGCTCCAGGTACCATTGCCTACACAGGTCAGAACAGCAGGAAAGGACAGCTCATATCCTGCAGAACAGATGTAGCTAACACTAAAGCCCCAGTCGAAATTTGTTCCTTCCAGCCTTCCATTAGAGATCTGGGGAGGAGTTGAGCAGGTAACAGCTGCAATTACATTAAAAGTAATTAGACACAGCTGCTGAAATAACCTCAGTGTGAAATAAATAAATAATTATCATTAAGAGCTGCATATGCGCTATTTAACCTTTCGGAGGACACTACCCTGTGCCACGCTTTATTCTCCTGTTAGTTCTCTTGCAAGAGCCCTAAAATGAAATCCTGGAGGAGGATGCTTACTGTTGGCAGCATAATGGCTACCAGCTCTTTTTAAAAAATAGCAAACTTCCTGATACCAAAGGGGAAGGAAAGGAGGTGACCTTCTTTCTTGTATACTGAAACTGTTGATAATTTTTCCTCTTATAAAAATTGTCTCCCAAGGACATTGCAAGAGGCTGATGAGCTGGGTGCCTTGGCTAGATTTAGACTCAGCATTAGAACTGGGGATTTAAAAGCAGTTTCATAGCACTTCTTTCCAAATACAGACAACCCATGTTTTAGATTACAGTATTCAGTGTGCACACCGAAAACCTGCTGATTCATATTTTGAAGCCTAGTGTATTGGTAAATACATAATTAATTTTAAATTGTAAGTTTGCTTAACTTGTGTTATCCCTAGGAAAGAGCCATGATGGAAAATTGTCAGATATGTCAGCAAAACAGATTTAACAAAACCATGTGCTGTGGTGCATGCCTGTAATCCCAGCACTCAGGGAAGCATAGGCAGGCATACTTCTGTGAGTTTGAGGCCAGCCTGGTATACAAAGCAAATTCAGGACAGCCAACACTCCATAAGAAAAGCCCTATCTAGAAAGGAGGGGAGGGTGTGGTAATGAACTTTTAAGTGTAGAAATGAGAAGATTTTGTTATGATGGCTAACCAAAGGTAGAGACAAACTTATGAGATTGGTTTTGTTTCAATTTTTATTATAAATATGGATTGTTGTACAAAACAGCTTATGAACTGTATGTGCTCATGTATGGATCACTATGATGGACTGCATAAACATTAATATTAATATGCAGGCAATAAAATAAAACTATTTCTAATTTTACTCAGTAAAATATTAAGAAAACAGAAACACATTGGAATCATTATATTTGTACAAATATAAGTCATATACATATTAAGTGATTAACTCTTAGGCATGAATAAAAAACGTCAATTATTAAAAAAAACTACCATAAAACATCATTATTTGAAATACAGTTTCCCCTTTCTTGAATATTAAAATACCATTACTCATACTAGCTTTTATAAATTAAGATTTTATTTTACCATCTGTAAAAAGATGGCCTTAAAGTTCTGAGATGATTAAAGTTACAACATTTCCAAGTGACATTCCTTTGCAAAGAGTCACCCACTGATGTAAGTATCAGTGTAAACTCATATGAGACATTGTGCTTTGTTCCTGTGCTGCATTGAAGCTCATCATTGCTACTTATGGTCAAAATTAAGTTGGCTAGAGCTACCATTTCAAAACATCTACATGTCACACTAGTACTTTAAAATAAACTACCCCACATTTTGGTTTTAGAAATAAAAAGAAATAGAAAAAATACACTTAAATAGACACTAGATTTGCTTACAAACAGAAAAATACATAATGATTATTACTTGGCCAAGTTGACAAAACTATTTTCATACCTCTACATGTTGGCATGACTCCACTCCATGTGCCATTAGTTGTACATGTCCTGACTGTGGAACCATTTAACTCCATGGTATAGCCTGGCTGGCACATGTAAGAAACATTTTGCCCAACCACAAAATCATCTCCATATCTCAGTCCATTGGCTGGTATACCTGGGTCTCCACAACTGATAACTATCAATACCAAATAAGAAGGGCAGATGGTTAACATGGCCCATGCTTAACATCAAGTACAAAATGTAAGACATGCTTATCATATGTGTAGAGAAAAGAGTTACCATGCTCATTTTTAGCCATAAAACATAAGTGTTTTTACAGAACACATTGGCAGGTCTTGATTATAATCAGAAAGACTTCTTACAGATTTTGTGCATGTGGCTTAGAAACTGTCACTTAAACCTTCATAAATCTTGGCTAACATACCATTCTTTTATAGGAAACTGGTGCAGTAAGCACTTTTAACTTGTATAATGTGATCATGAAAAATCTATATTAAAAAACTGAAATGCTCCTGTCCTTGTCTTCTCCTGCTTTCAATGTCTATCGCACTTGTCCTTCCGAATGAGGATTGAGCATCTTCCCTAGGGTTTTCCTTATTAATTAGCTTCTTTAGAAGTATTGATTTTAGTATGTTTATCCTATATGATGTGGCTAATATCCAGTTATGAGTGAGTATATACCATGTGTGTCTTTCTGCTTCTGAGTTACCTCACTCAAGATGATCTTTTCTAGTTCCCACCATTTGCCTCCAAATTTCATGATTTCCTTGTTTTTAATAACTGAGTAGTATTCCACTGTGTAAATGTACTACAATTCTTATATCTATTCCACCACTGAGGGACATCCAGGTTGTTTCCAGCTTCTGACTATGATGAACAGAGCTGCCACAAACATGGTTGAGCAAATGTCCATGTTGTGTAGTTGAGCTTATTTTGGATACATGCCTAGGAGGGGTATAACTGAAGGAGGAAATAGAAAGACCTGGAAGGGACAGGAGCTCCAAAAGTATACCAACAGAGCCAAAAAAAAAAAAAAAAAAAAAAGAAAGAAAAAAAAGAGCCCTGGGGTCCCTGAAAAGAATGAAACCCCAACCAAGGACAATGCATGGATTGGATCTGTACCCCAGCTCAGATGTAACCCATAGACTCAGTCTCCAAGTGGGATCCCTACTAATAAAAGCAGAGGCTTTCTCAGACATGAACTCAGTGACAGGCTTTCTGATTACCTCCCCCTGGGGATGCAGCCTTTCCAGGCCATAGAGGAAGAGAAGACAATGCAACCAGTCCTAATGAGACCTGATAGGCTAGGGTCAAAAAGAGGGGGAGAAGGACCTCCCCTATCAGTGGACTAGAGGAGGGGAATAGAGGCATAAGAGGGAGGAAGGGTGAGATTGGGATGAAGTAGGTCACAGCCAGGATACAAATTGAATAAATTGTAATAAATGATAATAATAAAAAATAAAAAAACAAAAGAGACTGTTTATGCCTTTAGGCATCTAATAAAAAGTGACAAATGCTTGTTTTAAGTTGGAAAATTGTCAGTGTGTTCCAGTAGGTTTATTTATTTATTTTTTAATTAAATTTTTATTTTTTATATTAATTACAGTTTATTTACTTTGTATTCAATAGGTTTCTATACTGATGTTCATAGTTGCTTCAATGATATCTATTCAATGATGTCATTGTTCAGTTGGCCAGTTCAAGCCAGATTCTAGACCCAAATATGTTTGTTTGAATTCTTCAGATGATTTCTGATTTGCTACTGTCTTCAGAAGCCAATTGCATTTCAATAGTGAATTCAGCTTTCTAGTTGAATGGGGCCCAAGAAATCTTTTTTTTTTTTTTTTCTGATAGATTATCCAGAGTGGGACCAAAGTTAATTCACAAAAGAACAATTGTGTAGTAGTGCAACAAATCAGTTGTGAATAACTAACAATAAAAACTTTCTTAAAATTGGAAAAAAAAAAGCAAAAAGAAAAAGAAGAGTTCAGAAGAAAATAAAAACCATAATAATAATTATTATGATGTTGTAAAGGTACCAATTGTTTTGAAGTATGTTTATAAGTATGATTTGGGAAATGAACTAGACTTCAGACAGCTAATAGAAAGTAAAGTGCAAGTTATACTGATGAGTTTATGCAAACAAAATAGCACTTAGTATGGTTGATCCTGATTAGTTACCAAATATTCTCTTCTTAATTGGGTAAATAGCTTCTGTACGATAAATATTTGCCTGAAGGCCGTGTTCCTCTCTCTCCTACATTTTTTTTCAATTTAACTTTTTCTACTATTTAAAGATTCATTGTTACATACCTAGATTGAATTGAAATGTGAAAAACTATAACACTATGATTAAACTATGTTTATTAGTTTTTTATTAAGATTGATTATTGCCAATATTTTGTTTGGTTCTATTACTTTAGAACCTGTGAGTTTTAGAGTACAAATATTGTTATTTGAGTTGAAGAATAATATGGAGGCCATCTCATATATAATCCTTTTCCTTATAAAGTAATTCATAGAATTTCAAGCAGTCAAATTTAACCTAAATTCTCTTTTAAAATTTACAGCAAGGAAACGTTTCTTCCAGCTATTACCAATAAAAAGAAGTATTTTAACATGATATTATAGATTCTGATAGAAAAAAACTAATACTGCACATTACCAAAATTATTTCTTTAAATAGCTTTTAAATTTACTGTCATGTAAAATTGACTGCTGACTTTAAATGTATTTTATTGTACTTCTTAGGTTATTTCATGGTTTCACCACAGGTTTTTTTTTTCTTCATAAGAGTATTTTTAATATATAATAGCTAACACAGATTAAAAAAAATCTCTGAATAGACATTGGTTATAATTTTGGGGGGGCTTTAAAAATGTCTTCTGAATCATTGTTGGACTTTGAAATGTAACTGAATTTAAGACAAGATGATACTTTGGGAAACTGAGAATGGTATGTCGTATTTCTGTGCATTGTTTCTAGTATTTCTATCTGGCTGGCATATCATAGGAAGCATATTATTTGATAGTACTTTTGCTATAGAGTAAGTTTTTGGGTTCATGATCAATATTTAAATAGGCTCTGATGTTAGCAAATTGATTCTTTTTTAGGTCTTTTTTAATTTTTAATTTTATTTTTATATTAATCCCAGGTTGTTTACTTGGTATCCCAGCTGTAGCGCCCCCCCTCATTTCCTCCCAGTCCCACACTCCCTCCCTTACCTCTTCCTTGCCCCCTTCCAAGTCCACTGCTAGGGGAAGTCCTCCTCCCCTTCCATCTGGGATGGACAAGGGAAGTAGAAGAAAACAAGTAACAGGACAGGAGCTTACCAGAGAGGGCCTCTGACTCTACCTAACAGTGTATCAAAGCAGACGTGGAGACTCATAACCAAACTTTGGGCAGAATGCAGAGAATCATATGAAAGAAGGGGGAAGTAGTCTGACCTAGAGAGGACAGGAGCTCGACAAGGACAAAATATATCAGGGCACAGGTGCCCTCTATGAGACTTTCTCCAACCAAAGACCATGTATAGATATAACCTTAAATCCCTGCTTGGATGTAGCCCATGGTAGCTCAGTAACTAAGTGAGCTAGCCTAGTAAGGGGAACAGGAATTATTTCTGACATGAGTTCAACGACTGGCTCCTTTACCACCCTCCCACCCTACCCCGAGGGAGGAACAGTCTTGCTAGGCCACATAGGAGGACATGGCAGCCAGTCCTGGAGATACCCGATAAGCTAGGCTTACCACAGGTTCTTAATGAGGAAGCCAATATTAACAGAAATATACACAGTCTTGTTGTGTGGATGGGACCTTTTACAGATTGAATTAGAATCTTCACAAGAAGGAATAGCCATGGGGTAACAAGGATACATGAGCTAAAATGCATCTACCACAGGAGAAGACAGAAGGTTTGTTTCACCCAAGCACTGAGAAGGAGGTAGGCTCTCTGCAGTGGTGGCATTAATGAACTTCTGACAATAAAAGCTTCAGAAGGGTTTGTTTCATGACTTTCTAATGAAGCAAAGGGCAGTGGAAGAGTCAGTTTCTAATAACAACCATTTTTGTAAATAGCACCTGCCAAGCTATCAATTAATTCAGCTTGTTCGTGGCTACCAAATGAGGCTTTGGCTTTTGTAGAGAAAACCTTGAACAGTAACTCTTTAGGGATTTACCCTAAAACTAGAGACATCAACACACCATAGTGCATGTTGTGGATTTTCTACAGAAGAATCTTTAAAAAAACACTCAAATCCACAAATGCATGCATATACCAAATGATAACCAAAACAGACATTTCTCTGTCTTGTATTTTTAGAGAATAGTAGGCTGCCTGGATCACAGTGAGAAATTAAATATTTGTTTATAGAATAAAAAAGTTCATGGAGTAATTGAATTGCCAGTTTAAAAAGAAACTTATTTAAATTACTTTTTTAAAATTACTCAATGTATTTTGTGGAATTATTCTTATTTCTTTTTATTCAGTCGATGCCTACTTGGTATAAGTGATAATAAATCTAAAAATCATGATCTCTACACTACAAGTAAAGCAAAATTTTATCAGTTTAGTCAAATTTTATCAGTTTAGTTCTACTTTCAGTTTAAGTTCTTTTGTGAATATATGAATGTATATTTTAAAATTAAACAACATTACATGTTCCACAAGTTTCAATGCAATTAATTTTAATGAAATATGTAATGAATATTTTACATGTTTCACCCATAAGCCCAAATAATTTATTTTAATATTTTATATGCCCTTATTCAGATATAGATTCTATTTATTTTATATAACCAAACAATTTTTGTGTTATTCTTTGTTCACTATTATAGAGATTGCAGCAAGAAGAATGTTTATTGAGATATCAAATACTGTTAATGTTTTTATTTCCTCAGATGAGGGGATGACATGAGAACCATACACAAGCTTGGCAAATACATTCTATCTATCCTTAGGCCTAGACCTGGAAGCTTCTAGTCTCCATACAACACAATTTTCTCCAAGCCCAGACCTTGAAGGCTTCAACTCCAGCCTCCATTTACTATCTTAGGCCTAGAATGTTTCCAGCCTCACAGACTTACTGAGTAAGATCCCCCATTCTAGTTCTTTGGAAACTCTGGCTGGCTGGTTCAACTCAACTGTTCTGAGTCAAAATTCCTCTCCAGGATGACTGATTCAAATTGGCTTCTCTCAACTTCCCACTGAATTACTCTGCTTGGAAAACTGCTTTTGAAATTCCACTAAGTGAACTGTGCTGATGGCAGAAACTGAATAGAACTGAACTGTACAGATGAATTGAATGGAACTGCACAACCTCAACTGAACGCAATTGAACTGCTCCTAACGAACGCTATTCCTGAACTCTGTTGTACAGTCTCCATGAACTCTCTTTTACTATCTCCATGAACTCTCTTGTACTGTACTTGTACTGAACTCTCTTGTACATTCTCTGCCTGCCCTCAACCAGCCTCTCCTTCCTTTCTGTTTTCATGAGAATTGGGTGTTTCCTATCTCTAACTCATTCTGTCAAATCTTTCTCTGATTTGTCACTTTGTGTGCCCATTAATTAGACATCATTGTTTATGATTGAAGATGTATACTAAATCCCAGCCAAAGGGACTAAATGTGTGTACTAAATTATAGCAAGAGAAATTATGAATGTGCATTCCAGTTAGCAGGATTAAAGGTATATATTAAGGCCATGTCTGTATTTAAGTTTGCCAGAATAGCCATGTTGCTGGGTTAAAATACCTCTACAAAACACATACGAGCATTGTCAACAAAAGAACATAGTACTACGGTATCAACAAAATGATGTTAAAGCAACTGTCTAGTAATATTTCTAAACTAAGTCTCTCAATCTGAGTGTAAATTTCTTTTTCAAATCTCAGAAATAGAAGATATCTGAACATCAACATTAGCACTATTAATATTTTTGTCCAGATAATTCCTGACTGTGGTGGTAAATTTTGCACATTGTGGGATATTCTACAAGACATCTCATAAACTACATGCTTTCTCATAATGCAAGCCCAACGGAAGTAGATTGTATCTTACCATCCATTCACCCTGTTTTATGATTATTCATCACCTAGTCCTCTCTTGGGAGATTAGCCCTGTGTTTAGAACTATCTACTATAAGAAAAAAAAAAAAAAAAAAAAAAAAACCTCTTAAAGGTTTCATTATTCTGGATATTGACAAAGATCTAGTAAGGACCATTTTCATGCAGGTTGTTTTGGAATTAAAAGCCTTAGACTCCTTATTACTCAACTTGATTTATGAAAAGTACTGTTTCTGTCTCAAATGAATAAGACCTGCCAAGTTCACGACACTGGCCATTGGTCATTTGGGAAGTAGAAATCCTAGTTCATAAAAGAGGAAAATGAGAGAGAAAGAAAGAAGAAAATGAGAAAAAAAACCTTCCAAGTAAATCAATGAGCAAGTTTTCTTTTTTTTAGGTATGAAAACTGATTCCAACTCTTTATCAGAACACACATGTGCACAGGATGTGCTCCGCCTCCAGGTACTGGGGATTCACATCTGGTGTACAGGGAGAGGTAGAGTTACATTAATAACTTACGTATAATATATTCTTAAATGAGTGTTTCTTCTGCTGTTTGAAAGGGTTTCGTTTTTAATAATGTAAACATTTCCCCCCCCCTTCCCTTTTCTGCACCTCCTTGTTCTCTTTCAAATTCATGGCCTATTTTTTTATTACTTTTTTACATATGTATGTGTATATGCAACTACATCTTTATTCCTAAATATAACATGTTCAGTTTGTGTAATTTACTGTTATCTATCTTTTCAGGGCTGCCTATTAGGTGCTGGATAACCAATTGATATGTCCTTCCATGGGGAAGACTATTTCTCTCATCGTCTCTATTCCTGCAGTTCCTCAAATATTGTCTCTCAATACGAACACATTGAAAAACAGTCCATCAAATTTTAAAATCGGAGTGCTGTTTTTAGCTATGTAATATGGCACCAAATATCTTTTTCTCCCAGGCTGGGCTTTGTTTATGGATGTAACTTCATATTTAAAATTCTTTTGCTCATGTTGTATGCTTTTGACTTTGTTAACTTGACTCCAGGATATTTTCTTTAACCCACAAGAAGAAAACTAGTGGTTTTGGGGACGCTCTCCCTCAGAACTTGCTTAATAAAAACTTGACTGCAGTATCCGAAGAAAGAATACTGTAGAGGGAAGAGCTGTTGCTCACGAGCTCTTATTATATAAAGCTATAGATTCTTTACCACTGCAATGAAGACAGAGACTGAAGATAGTAAAGAAAACCTGAGGAAAACCTTGAAGTTTAAGGTCAGAAGGAAACACCAGAACACTGGTTTGTAAATGCAATACACAGATTAATTTTAGCTCCCTACACTTTCTGCTTTGCCATTGCAAATAAAGTCTTATCCCACACTGCCTCCCCAAATAATTACTAATGTTTCTATTGTGAAATACAAGTGATAATGGTACATTTTTTCACAAACATATGATAATTAAGTAGAGGAGGTCTGTTAAGCTCTTAGCACAATTTCTAAGTGGCAAATACTGAATGACAACATAAGTTG
This sequence comes from Psammomys obesus, assembly GCF_907164565.1. Lineage (NCBI taxonomy): Eukaryota > Metazoa > Chordata > Mammalia > Rodentia > Muridae > Psammomys > Psammomys obesus. The sequence goes on along the minus strand of NW_026596079.1, from coordinate 29,419,962 downwards.
TGAACTGATGTAATACACTTTGGAACAGAAAGCAAATTAAAGGTGTTTTGGTCGTGGATTTCTGTGTATGTACTTGCATGCATACACATGAGCCTGTATATGCACCGTACTTTGAAGGTTGGCTTCCATGAAAAATTTCTGTGGAAATTTACCCAACTCCAATTAAATACCATCTATAGATGGGGATTTTAGAAAGATGATATGTGAGAGCTTTGCTCCCAAAGATGGAATTAGAACCATGTCATAGGGTTTGTAATGGCTAGAAATTTGTTTGTTTTATTGTTTGTTTGTTTTCTTCCTGCTGCTACTGAAGGAGAAAAGCCATATGAGAAGTATAGATCATCTGTTACTAGACATGGTATCTGATTTACACTTGACCCCAGACCCCACATGAAAAATATGCCTATGATCTTTGTGAATTACACTACTTCAGGTATTTTTATAACACGCAAGAAGATAGTCTTCCTAGCAAATTGAGCACTATTTTTTATTAAATTTTTATTTTTTATATAAATCACAGTTTATTTACTTTGTATCCCAACTATAGCCCCGTCTCTCATTCCCTGCCAATCCCACCCTCCCTTCCTCATCTCCTCACTGCCCCTCTCTAAATCCATTGATGGGAAGGTCCTCCTCCCCTTCCATCTGACCTTAGCTTATCAGGTCTCACCAGGACTGGCTGCATTGTCCTCCTCTGTGACCTAGCTAGGCTGCCCCTTCCAAGGAGGGTGGGAAGGTCAAAGATCTAGCTGCAGAGTTCATGCCAGAGGCAGTCTCTGAGCATTATTCTTAACAAGTCAGCTATGCTTGCATGGCTGAGATCAGAAATATTGGGCCTGTTGATTGGTAACATTCCTTCATAAAAGGGGGTACAAGGAAAGGGTCATTGAACCACCACCTGATTTCTAGGCCACTCATTCCTTAATTTCAACCCTTTGTATGCAATTCTGTTTTAATTGTATATAATTATTTGGTCTAGAGAGGTATTGAAAGCATGTACAGTCAATAATATCTAGGCTTGATGAGATTAAATGTATGGAGATTACATCTATGCAGCTATGGGAAACCATCACATGTTGGGTAAAGACTTTACAAGGCACTGCTTTTAGTTCTTTATAAAGAAGGCTTAGACATTGTTTATTTCTCACAAAGTGAAAGAGTTCCTAGGATATACAATTATAGAATTACATAGTTAAACTAAGATATTTGATTTTCATAAAATTTCTTTCAGCTGTGATTTGAAGATTAAATTAACTATTTTAATATTTTCAATCCCAACTTTACTTCGTTTGATATTAATACTAAAGCCTTTGCAAATAATCATCATAAAAATTAAGTGTCCATGAATGGTCCTTGGCTGGAGTATGAGTCTCAGAAAAGACACCTGTGCCCAGACTTTTTGGATATATTGCTCTCCTTGTGGAGCTCCTGTCCTCTCCAGGTCTTACTATCTTCCATTTCTTTCATAAGATACCCAGCACTTTGCCCAAAGTTTGGCTATGAGTTACAGCATCTGCCTCGATACCCTGCAGGGTAGAGCCTTTCAGAGGCCCTCTGTGGTTGAAGGACTGTGGACTGTGAGAGGGACACTGGTGGGGAAGAGGGAGGGTAGGATTGGGAGGGTGGAAGAAGGGAGGTACAGGGGGGCTACAAAGTGAATAAACTAATTAATAAAAATAGTTAAAAATGAAAAATTAAATGTCTATAAATGGCAAATATGGTAAACAAAATTATTAAAGCATATTTGACTTGAATGTAATCATTTTACTGTATGTAAGTAATAAAATAAAATGATATTTCTTCATGAGTGATAGAAAATAATGTACAGAACTGAGTTCCTTCAATAGTCAAGAAGTCTTTGAGTACTGCCAGTTCTCAGTTTTTTCACCCATACAATACAAGTCTAAGAAAATATCTAAAGTTATAGGACTCTAGTTAAGGATCGCTGTCTGTTAATAAGATATAGAAAGCATACATTCTAATTCAATTACATATGTACAGAGAAATACTATTAGTCCCTTAGTTATTTTCCTTGTAGATTTTTAGACTGCTTATTTTTCACTGAAACATCCTTACTTATTTCTTGGAAATACACTTTTTCTGTTCATAATTTAGATTATTATGAATGAATTAGATACATTGTTGCCTGTATAGTGCTCAACCTGTAACTAATTCCCAGGTTTGGAAAACTGACAGATAAATTACATTGTTCAGCACAATGTTTTTCTTCAAAGTATTAAAGATATGGACTTTGCAGTTTCAATCTTTGAAATTTATCTCTCCTTAATTGACTTATTTTCAATATTTTCCCCTCCCTCTACTCATTCAAGCTTTCCCTACTTTTGGAAGCCACTGTTCTAGCAGCTGCTTTGATATTTAAATCTCAGCGGAAAGACTGGTTTTACCAGGTCCTCACCGAAGTCAGGGAAGAATTTCCAAGTCCATCTCCTTTTGTTTGTGACAGCAGGTGGGATAGCTTGTCAAAATCACACCCCTTGTTTCACCACCTTGTGAATTTAACCCATTGTGCTGAGCTCTTTTTACTCTGCCTTAAAAGCAGTCTGAAATAAAGCCAGGGGTGCTGGTCGAGTCTAGTCTCCACTAGAACCGAAAAGTCCCATGTGTTGTGTGTTAGTTTATTAATTTTAATCCTCACTCCCGACTCAAGAACCGTTCGACTCTACTGGCAGGCTCCAGCACCCTACACTCTTCCATCCAGATCTGCCTACTTTCTGTCTCTCAGTAGGGGGGAAAGTAGGATCTAAGTTATAATAATAAAGTAAAGCATAAGATAAAACAAAAGACAAATAAAAGAAGACAAAGCAAAAACAAGAAAAAAAAACAGAAGGAAGGAAGGAAGAGAGTCCAAGTAAACATAAGAAATAGCTATAGATACAAAGACACACTTCTTTATACTCTTGGGAATTCCATCACACACAAAAATCTGAAGCAAAAATGCATGTGAAAAGGCCTATAGAAGGTGTGAGAAAGAGAGAGAGAGAAGAAAGAGAAGGGCAGGTGAGAGAGAAACCCTGATAACATTATGATACAAGGAATCTCAAAAATGCCTATGAAATTGATTCTGTAGGCCATCTGCTGCTGGGCTTACACTTTCTGAAAGAGGAGGAAAAAAATAATAAACTATAAACAAGAACAAACAAACATTTTATCTTCAATAACTGTGTTGATTGTGCCTTCTTCTACGCTTTCACTTTCTATCTTTCCTTTATCCTTCTCTTTACCTTTTTACTCTACTTTTCTGATGACTTTCTTTCTCTCCTTCTTGCTTTCTTTATTTGACCTAGTTTTTGTATTGTTTGGAAACAAGCTCACAGGTTCATATTTGTTTGGCAAGACCTGGAAAACTGAGCTGCATTCCTTTTTTTTTTTTTTTCTTTACTTTTTTTGTAATATTAGTTACAGTTTATTAACTTTCTATCCCAGCTGTATCCCCTTCCATCATTTCCTCCCAATCCCACCCTCCTTCCCTCACCTCCTCCCTGCCCCTTTCCAAGTCCACTGATAAGGAAGGACCTCCTCCCCTTTCATCTGACCTTGGTTTATCAGGTATCTTCAGGACTGGCTGCAAAGTCCTCCTCTGTGGCCTAACAGGACTGCTCCTCCCTCCAGAGGGGGGGGTGTCAAAGAGCCAGCCATTGCATTCATGTCAGAAATAGTCCCTGTTCCTCTTACTTGGGTACCCACTTGGATACTGAGCTACCATGGGCTACATCCGAGCAGGGTATTAGGTTATATCCATACATGGTCCTTGGTTGGAGAAACAGTCTCATAAAAGACCCCTGTGCCCACATATATTTGGTCCTTGTGGAGCTCCTTTTCTCTCCAGGTCATACTAACTCCCCCTTCTTGCATATGGTTCCCTGCACCCTGCCGAAGGTTTGGTTATGAATCTCAGTTATCTGCTTTGGTATACTGCTAGGTAGAGTCTTTCAGGGGCCCTCTGTGGTAGGTTCCTGTCCTGTTACTTGTTTTCTCTTACATCCAATGTCTATCCCATTTGTCTTTCTAAGTGAGGATTGATCATCTTACCCCAGGTCCTCTTTCATTTTTATCTTCTTTAGGTGTATAGATTTCAGTATGTTTATCATATCTTATAGGTCTGTATAAGTGAGTATATACTAAAATCAAAAACTCAAGTGACAACACATGCTAGAGAGGATGTGGAGAAAGGGGAACTCTCCTCCACTGCTGGTGGAAATGTAAACTGGTACAACCACTTTGTAAATCAATCTGGTGCTTTCTCAGACAATTAGAAATAGCACTTCCTCAAGATCCAGCTATACCATTCCTAGGCATATATCCAAAAGATGCTCAAGTACACAACAAGAACATTTGCTCAACTGTGTTTATAGCAGCTTTATTTGTAATAGCCAGAACCTGGAAACAACCCCAATGTCTATCAACAGAGGAATGGATACAGAAATTATGGTACTTTTACACAATGTAATACTATTCAATTAAAAACAAGGAAATCATGAAACTTGCAGGCAAATGGTGGGACCTAGAAAAGATAATTCTGAGTGAGGTATCCTAGAAGGAGAAAGACACACATGGTATATACTCACTTATATAGACCTGAGCTACATTCCTAACTCTAAATACTATTTTATGCTCGACATAGGCATTGGTGTGTAAGGTTTTAGGAATTACCATCAGAATGGCTAAGATCAAATCTCAAGGGACAGCACAAGCTGTTGAGGATGTGGAGCAAAGGGAACCCTCCTCCATTACTGGTGCAAGTGCAAACTTGTACAACCAGTTTGGAAATAAATCTGGCACTTTCTTACTCAGTCCTTCAAATCAAGGAAAACATTAAATTTGCCAGCAAATGGAGGGAACTAGCAAGGATCATTCTGAGTGAGGTAACAAGCATGGTATATACTCATTTACAAGTGAACATTAGCCACACAACACGGGATACAATACCATGCTACCATGCTACAATCCACAGACCTAAAGAAGTTAAATAACAAGAAAGACTCTAGGGATGATGTTTAATTCTCATTCAAAAGAGTAAATAGACTCCTGATTTCCTGACTCTTCTCACTTAGAAAACCAAAAAGAAAATAGACTCAGGAAGTGGCTGAAGAGGGGAAGACAAGGAAGTGACCATAGATTGCCTAAGAATGACTCCATACAACAGAGAATCAAAACAGATGCTGAGACTCACAGCCAAACTTTGGGCAGAGCACAGGGAGTGTTGTGAAAAAGTTTCGGGTAGGGGCATAGATGAACACGGAGGGAACAAAAGCCCCACAAGTTGACCAATAGAGCCAACAAATCTGGACCCAATGGTCCCTGAAGAGACTTCTGCACCAAACAAGGACCATGGAGAGGACCTAGACCACCTGCTCAGTTGGAGCCAATAGGCAGCTCAGTCTCCATATTGGTACCCTAGTAAGGGGAGACCAGGAGCTGTCTCTGACATGGACTCTGTTGCCAATTCTTTGATCACTTCCACCTGACCGGTGGAGGAAGAGGAAGCAGGCAGTCCTGATGAGACTGATAGGCTGGGGTTAGAGGGCCTTGGAGAAGATCTTCCCCTTTCTGAGGACTAGGGGAGTAGGAGATGGGGAAAGATGGCACCAGTAGAAGACAAGGTATGTGGCTACCATTGGGATATAAAGTGAATAAATCATAAAAAATTGAATTAAAAAATAAAAATAATAATTTACTAGAGCAAATCTTTTCTTGGAACTGGTTTTCTATAACAAATCAGCAATAAGAATTGATTTATCATATCAAAACCCCTAAAATGTCTTTCTGAGTCAGGGTGAGTACCCACAAATAATGGCTATGCTCTTCAAACATCAAGAGAAATACTGCTTTTGGTTAGATTGGAAAAGGAAGAATTGAATCCAAGTTTCAATATGATGAACTTGTATTTAATAATTATTCCTAAAGTGGTATTGAGTGATATAAAATATGACTCAATTTCTTTGATTCCTCTTTTTACACCCAGCCAGTACAATGCCTTGGTAAAGCTAACAATTATTGAAATCATTAGTGTATAATTTAATCATACTCATACAAATTCATTTACTGTTAAAAGAATTAACATTTAGATAAAACTTAACACACTTCTATATATTTTCAATTGAATGAAAATTTTGAAATATTAAGAAAAACTTACTTGTACAGTTCGGCAAACTTCCAGACCATGTTCCATTGGCGGTGCACTGTCTAACAGATGGTCCCGAAAGAATATAACCTTCCACACAGGAGTAGATGACAGAGCTGGAGAATGTTGTACCATCAATTCGGAAGACTTTTCCATTTGCTGTTGTTCCTGGGTTACCACATTGTACAGCTACAAACCAAAAAGTTTACAAGTATATTTGAAAATAATGTGACTAGAAAGCCTTCCTCAAAGAGTTAATGACTAATGTTCCTTTAGAATTATCTAAAGAAATAATAAATTCTCCAAACTTAGTGGTGAAATATCTTTATGAGGAGTTGAAATTCAAGATGAATCTGTGTTAATTTTGCTGGCTCAATTACTAGGTTTTAAATAAAATTAACATTTTAAAAACTGGTAGTAGTGTTAGTAGTTTCAGTACCACTATTACAAAGTAAAATAACCATTTGAAGAGGGTTTGTTTCTTCAAACATCATGAAATTTTTCTTCTGCCTAAAAGTAATTCTTACAAAATTGGAAAATGAACAAGAATAATATGGAATATATTTATTATATCTGTATTTCTTGAGCATAGTTATAATATAAATATATGTATAAATTTAAATATTGCATACTTCTACCAATATTTTATATAGAATATATAACATTTGCATTGTTATAATTTCTTTATTTAAACAGGTGAGCACATACAAAGATCAGAGTAAACAGGAAGCAACTAAACTTTAATTATGTTTTCAGTAAAGGATCATAAGTTGGCACTTTTTAAAGAGTAAAAAGGCCACAGAGGAAGACAGTCCTGGTGAGACCTGATAGGCTAGGGTCAGAGGGAAGGAGAGGAGACCTCCCTATCAGTGTACTAGGGGAGGGGCACGGGGAAGAAGAGGGAGGGAAGGTAGAATTGGGAGGGAACAAGGGAGGGGACCACAGCCGGGATACAAATTGAATAAATTATAATAAACGAGAATAAAAAGAAAAATAAATAACTAAATAAATATAGTGCGTGACTGAGCTATTACATTCCACACATAACATGAAAGCCTTAACATCCTACTCTACAGATTCTTTCTCATCTATGTTCATTGCTACATTATTTACAAAACTAGCAAATGAAACTACTAATATCCTTCAACAGATTAATGAATGGGTAATAAAAATATTAACAACGGAATACCATTCATCTCTAAAGTAGTATAAATTCATGAAAATTACAGGTAAATTTAAGGAACTAGAAAATTTTATAATATTTGAGGTGACTCAGACCCAGTAAGCCAAACACCATATATCTTGGCTTATTTATGAATTCTACCTTCAAATCTCTAAATGTGAGTACATCAAGCAGATTATCAACAGAAATCAGGAAAGTAAAAAGGGAACATATTCTTGAGAGTTCTTAAAGAGAAATAGTAGGCCACAGATGCTATGGAGGGGAAAATATAAAAATGCTGAGGAGGAAATTTACCTAGGGAGGCAAAGAAAGAGAGGGAGAGAGGTGGGATGTTGGAAAGCAACACCAAGAATTGTGCTATGTTATGTCTATTTAAAATTGAAATACATATATACATATAACATTTCAAGTTCTGCTTTTAATATAAAGCAATCACAAAAATAAAGTAATTCTCTGACAGAGAAGTGTCAATAAAATTCTGATATATTCTTCCAGGATGGGGATTCTGAAGCTTATAATAATTTTAATAGTATCAGTGTGAATCTGAATAGACATTACAATAAAATGCCATACTGGTCAGCTTTTATTGCTGTGAAAAAGTTCCTGACATATACAACCTAAAGGATGGGTTTCAATCAGGATATATAATGAATAAATTTTGGAAAAAAAATTAAAAAGTATTTGAACCCAACGAGCATGAACAAAGAGAGAGAGGTGTTTAGTTCTGGTCCACAGGCTTAGAAGTTTTAGTGTAAAGCCAGTTGACTTCACTATTAGATGGTTGTGATAAGCGAGAGCCTTGTGGTGGTGGGTGGGAAAAGCAGAAAAAAAATTTTCCCTTGAGGTGACAAAGAAAGAGAGAGGACTAGAACCAACATTTCCCCTGAAGAATTATTCACCTAGATACCTATGTCTTATTTAAAAAAAAAAAAAAAAAAAAAAAAAAAAAAAGGCAAAAGATTTATATGATCTGAAAAGAAACCCGGGATAAAAAATGAATAAATTGTAACAACATATATATATGTCTATATTGCATAACTCTACCAACTCACAATATTTTACTCAAATTTTAATTTCTTTGGTGGCTTACTGAAACCACTCCAAACAACAGAGTTTTCCTGATCTAATCTTGTCACTGGAACTAGCCTCGTGGACATAGTCAAAGATACATTTTACTAATTTTTCAATGCAATGCAGTTGATATTCAGATTGAAGTACTATAAGACTCTGAGGATAGTTAATGTAAATTTGGGATTACCTTTGCACTCTGGCTGTCTCCCAGTCCAACTGCCATTGGATAAACATGTTCTTTCTTCTGAGCCATAAAGGATGTACCCACTATCACAGGCAAAGCGTACAGTGCTTTTAGTTCTGAAATCACTTTCCTGTCTAGAGCCATGACCAGGAGTACCCGGGTCCCCACATGTACCAGTGCTATCACCTGCATGCAGAAAAGGTCAAGTTAATTTATTATAATATTCATTTGTTAAGTTCATAATGTTGACAAATAGTCTGATAGGCTTTTGTTTTGTGCATACTATTTTCACATATCTTGTCTGAATTGAAATGTATCTCATATTTCCATTTGACTAAAGTTATATGAAGCGAAGACACAAATAAAAATAGTTTGGCTATTATGTTATTTTCCTTTTTGAAAAATTATAGGCATAATAAAAAGGGCTACAGATAATTTATTAGTATCTCCAAAATCTAGTTAATAATAGAACTGATGAAAAAATTATAAATGATGAAACTATGGACTCAGTGGACAGTACATTACATAAAAATTTAAAACTGGATTTAATAATGACAAAATTCATTCTTTGAATCATCTCTTTGTTAATAATCTTTCAGGTCTCCCGAAAATGTTGTGAGTTAGAATGGTATAAAAAACACAATAAAACCATTCCTATACATTTAAACTTTTCCCTTTTAAATTTCCTCTTCCAATGACTGTGAGAAAAGAAATAGCAACCAACCGAATATTTTTATGTGTGAAAACACAAAAATAAATTATGAAGAACCCTGAATTTAAAGCTGGGAATCATTGACTCTCCAGTCTGTTTCTGTGCCAGTATCATGCCGTTTTTATTACTGTTGTGTCAGTGGACTAGGGAAGAGGGATCTGGGAGGAAGAGGGAGGGAGGACAGGACCAGGAGAAGATGCGGGAGGGGTCTTCAGGTGGGGTACAAAGTGAATAAATTGTGAAGAATGATAATAATAGAAAAAGAAAAAATGAAGTCATATCACAAACATATCCCAGTCCATCGTTGTATCCTACTAACAATTGCATTTACTATATGTTATGGTCATGAAATACATTTTTATTTTAAAAATGGAAAAATTATTTTATGTCAATTACCAATAGAAATACATGAAAGAAGTTTTACTTTCCTCTTTTCAAAATAAATAAATAAATAAATAAATAAATAAATAAATAAATAAAACTGGGAATCAAATTTTCAATAGGATTTCACTTATCCCTCTCATCGCTAGATACATGGACTTTGCTTTCAGTGTAAGTACATTTTCAATCTCTAAATACTTAAATATTTCTAATCACAGTATACCTAGTACTAATATAAAAGTGTGTGTGTGTGAGAGAGAGAGAGAGATCTTGACTGTGAGGGCACTTACAACACTCTAGATGACATTTCTTACATGTTCTATGTGGAATCTTTTGTTAAACTTCCTTTCTTAACCTATTTCCTTTCAGGCCATTATATTATGGTTTAAACATAGGCAGCAGTTTATTCTTTATTTCCTTACTAGGTTTTTAAGATACTACATACAAGGGAGGATGATGTTCATATAGTAGGTCCTTTGGGAACTTATTTATTATGATTAAGTTAAAGATAAGACTAACATTCACTGAAGCCAGTTTTATAATTACAATATTTTGTAAGTTAAATTGAACCCATAAACAATCACTATGTAGCCAATTACCAGTATTTAGAAGACCTGAATTCAATCATTTCACCTGTCTTAGTTCTAAAGGGGAAACAATATAAAACTGATCTAATAAGTTCCCTCCCTAGTAAGGGGATCAGGGGCTGTTTCTGATATGAACTCAGTGGCTGGCTCTTTGATCACCTCCCCCTGGGGGGGGGGGGGTGCAGCCTTGCCAGGCCACAGAGGAAGACAATGCAGCCAGTCCTGATGAGACCTGATTGGCTGAGGTCAGATGGAAGGGGAGGAGGACCTTCCCTATCAGTGGACTAGGGGAGGGGTATAGGGGGAGAAGAGGGAAGGAGGGGTGGGATTGGGATGAAATAAAGGAGGGGCTACAGCCTGGATACAAAGTGAATAAATTGTAATAAATAATAATTAATTAATTAAAATAGAAGCTACCTATCTGAACTACACAAATAAATTTATATAAAAATGATATATTAATATTTAAGTTTAGGGATGTATAGAAAAATAGTATAATATCTAGAAAATGGGTGAACATTAATACTAACCAGTGACCTTGTCTATGTCTAAAACTTTCATATTTCTAAAGAAAAATAGGATATACATCATAATAAAATGCATCAAATACTCTGTGAACAGGTTATTGATAAACCTGTTTTATATCTATTAATTGATAGATAACTTCTATCTACACAATAAATAAATATATATGATATCAATAGTAAATAAAGTCTGCATTGATAAATAGCTTTCAAAAATGACTCATTAGGTTATTCCAATTTAAAGCACTTAGAAATATTTAGAAAAATTTTGCAACTAATTTTTCACTGTTTAGAAAGACAGAGAACTGATTCTGATAAAAAAAAATTGCTCCAAAATTAAATATGATAAATATTAAAAATAGAATGTTTACTTTAGCTTAAGAAGTCATACAATAATCATGAACATACTAAAACATATTCTAAAACCACCTAGTTGGTTACATGGGTCACCACACAGTCCACACAAACACCCAAAATTTATCATATAGGGCACTAGTTTCCAACCTGTGGTACATGACCTCTTTTTGTGTGTGTGGCGGGGGGGCGGGGGAGTGACCCTTGGGTCAAATTTCATATATCTTGCATGTCGGGTATTTACATTACAATTTATAACAGTAAAATTACAGTTATAAAGTAACAAAAAATAATTTTATGGTCGGCACATGAGGAGCTATATTAAAGGGTAAAATCATTAGGCTAAGAACCACTGATCTAGAAGATCAACATCCGTTTCCTCTCAGAAATAAAAGTCTTTCCATCTTCACTCACAAAGTTTTAAAGAGGGTTACTGATGTCCTCAGAGTGTACAGTGTGGATTAGTAATCATAGCACAGTTTCTGTCACACAGTTTTATTGTACCTGAACAGTGAGGCTGAGATCCACTCCAATGTCCATTTAACTGGCAAGTTCTAGATGCCTGGCCTAGAAGAGAACGCTTTCCTGCGCAGGAATAGTGAACTGTTGAGCCAAAAGTATACTTCTCTCCCGACAGGACTGCATTAGGAGGAATGCCAGGGTGTCCACAGTCAATCACTACAATACATAATTTTTTAATATAAAAATTTTTTATATCTCCTATCGAGCAACCTGAATCATATTGTTAACAAAATAAAAGTAAATTTTCTGTTCAAATACATCAAAGCCTTTCCCAGCCAGTACCCTGAAGAGCACATGTGACCAAAGTCAGGGATGACTGTACATGGAACCAAAATCACAATTTTATTTGTGACATTTTATTATTTTTATTTTGCGAAGTTTTTTCACTTCTCAAAAAACAATCACAACAACAGTAAACTGCAATGCGCACCCTGTGTTCCATTTCCTGATCCACAACTCTGCCTGCCTTCCTGGATCATGCTGGCACTAGGAACCACCAGGAAAGACCCCTCCCCCCCCAATTCCCTGCCTGTCAAGTTTTCTTAAAGCACATCCAACGGTGATAAACTGCACCCTGTGCCCTGTGTTCCACTTTCCGGCCCGCAACTCTGCCTGCTTACCCAGAGGCCACTCTTGCACCAGGGACCACAAACCACACAGGTATCAGGGAGCCCATAGGCAAAGTTAGCAAACCCATGTGGGTTTTGTGGACCTATTAGACCTGAAGACATGCTAGTCACCAGAACCCCAGAAGTCACTCAGGGCAGAAGATAGAAAGGAAACAGAAAAACATGGTTTGTGGGGGGAGAGCCAAAAAATAACCATCTAACAAACATAAACTCACAAATCAGCATCTTAACCTATAATAACCACAAAACACACATGGCTAGAGGCCAACATAAGATGACAATCAACAACAGCCAGAGCAGTTTGGCTGGCACTCCCAGAGCCCAGCTATCCTACTACAGCAATCCCTGGATATCCTAACACAGCTGAAGTACAAAAAAATGGTCTTAAATCCAATGTTATGAAGATGATAGAGGCCTTTAAATAGGAAATGAATAAATCCCTTAAAGAAACACAGGAAAGTATAATCAAACAGGTGAAAGAAATGAATAAAACTGTTCAAGACCTGAAAAGGAAAATAGAAGCAATGAAGGCAACACAGACTAAGGAAATCCTGGTAGTTGGAAAATCTAGATAAGAGAACAGGAACTATAGATGTAAGCAACATCAATAGAATAAAAGAGATAAAACAGATTCTCAGGATTTGAAGACACGATACAAGAAACTGATTCATCAGTAAAAGAAAATATTAAAAATATCTACAAATCCAGTCCTACTAAAGATATGAGAAGAAAAACTCTGACCCAAGGATGTTAAATACACCCCCCCAAAAACACAGGAAATGAATAATTCTGCACCAGCAAAATCAAAAGGAAAGAAGTGTTCACCGGTGTGTGTGTGTGCACAAACACACACACGCTAAACACTAAGGAGAACCTTAGGGGGGATGTTTAAATGTCATTCAGAATGGCAAACAGGATAGAGACTAGAAGCAGTGGAAGAGGGGAAATAGGTTGGGAGTCTACTGTAGAGGGTCCTCTGAAAGGCTCCACCCTACAGGGAATCTTAGCAGATGCTGAGATTCATTTCCAAACTTTGGGCAGAGTGCATGGAGTGCTATGGAAGAAGAGATGTTTGGGGAGAGAAGGACATGGAGGGGACAGGAGCCTCACAACGAGACCAACAAAGATAAAGGATCTGAGCCCAGCAGGTTCTGCAGAGACTGATGCACCAACCTAGGACCATGCAGGGAGAGTGCCTAGACCCACTGCTCAGATGTGGCTGATTGGAAGCTCAGTCTCTATGTGGGTCTCCCAGTTCCTGTATCATGAACTCAGTTCCTTGCTCTTTGATCACTCGCCCCTGGTGATGCTGCCTTGCCAGGCCACGGGGGAAGAGGATTCAGACAGTCCTGATTAGACTTAACAAGCTATGGGCAGATGGTAATGATGGATAACTATTCCTTTCAGTGGAATAAGGGAAGGGGTTAGATGGAAAGTGGGAGGGAGGGTGGGATTGGGGGAGTTGACAGAGGGGGCTTCAATCGGGATACGTAATAAATAATTTGTGAAAAACTTAAAATTAAAAATTAAAAAAATAAAGTCAATAAAATAAAAAAAAGAAAGAAACATACCTCAACACCAAAGATAGATATTAAATCAGAGAAAATGCCTGGAAAAAAGATTTACCAAACAAATGGACCCAGTAAGCAAGCTGAAGTAGCTGTTCATTATAATATCTAATAAAATAGACTTTCAACCAGGATTAAACAAAAGAGATGGAGGACACTTAATACTCATCAAAGAAAAAAAAATCCACTATGATAATGTCTCCAAGTCTGAACATCTATTCCAAATGCAAGTGCACCTATATTTGTAAAACAAACATTACCAAATCTTAAATCACACATTGAATCCCACATATTAATAATGAGAAAATTCAGTACTCTACTCTCTAAATGGACAGGTCAACAATACAGAAAGTAAACAGAAATAATGAAGCTAACAGATGTCATGAATCAAAAGGACTTAACACATATCTATAGAACTTTTCAACCAAACACAGAAAAATGCATTTTATTCTCAGCACAGAATGGAAACTTCACCCAAATTGGCCATATATTAAGTCACAAAGAACTCTGAAGAGATTAAAAAAAATTGAAATAATCTCCTGTATCTTACCAGAACATCACAAATTAAAACAACAACTACAGAAACAAAAGAAAACCTAAAAACTAAGAAAGTGAACAACTCTCTACTGAATCACCACCGGATCAATGAAAAAATAAAGAAATTAGAGACTTTCTAGAATTCAATGAGAATGAATGTATATAATACTCAAATTTATGGGACACAATTAAAGCAGTACTAAGAGAAAGTTCATAGCAATAAGTGCCTTCATAAACAAATAGGTGAGATCTCATAAGAGTGACTTAACATCACACCTGAAAACTCTAAAGCAAAGAGAAGCAAACACAAGAGGAGCAGATAGCAAAACATAATCAAACTCAGGGCCAAAATCAATATATTATAAATAAAGAGAACAATGCAAACAATCACTGAAACCAAACTAAATGGATGATTTTCTTTTCAGATATCACTTACCAAGTTAAATCAAGATCAGATAATCACATTAAATGTACCTATAACCCCTAAGAAAATTGAAGGAGCCATTAACGGTTTTAGGGCAGATTTCTACCAGACTTTCAAAGAAGAGCTAATACCTCAAATTATTCCACATAATAGAAATAAAAGGAACACTTCCAAATGCATTTTACGAGGCGGCAGATGCCTTGATACCTAAATTATTAAAGACTCAACCAAGAAAGAGAATTTCAGACCAATTTCCTTTATGAATATTGGTGAACAATACTCAATAAAAAAAACTTGCAAACTGAATCCAAGAACATATCAAAACATCACAAATAAGCTTCATCCTAAAGATTAAGGGATGGTTCCATATATGAAAATCTATCAATGAAATCCACAAAAAAAAAAAAAAACAAAAACAAAAACAAAAAAAAAAAAAAACTTGACACTGAAATAAACCAAAACAAAACACATGATTATCTCATTAGGTGCTGAAAACCCTTTGACAAAATCTGACACTCATTCATGGAAAAAGTCTTAGAGAGATCAAGGATAAAAGGCACATGTACCTAAACATAATAAGCAATATACAGCAAGCAATAGGCCAATATCAAATTAAAAGGAGAGGAATTCCACTAAAGTAAGGCACAAGACAAGGCTGTCTATTCTCTCCATATGTACTTAATAGATAAGTGAGCTGAGAAAGAAATTAGGGAAACAAACATCACCTTCACAATAGCCACAAATAATCTAAAAATATCTTGGGATAATTCTAAACAATCCAGAGAAAGAACTCAATGACAAGAACTTCAATTCTCTGGTGAAAGAAACTGAAGAAGGTATCAGAAGATAGAAACATCTCCTATGTTTATGGATCAATAGAAGGAACATAATAAAAATGGCTATCTATAGATTTAATGAAAGTCACATCAAAATTCTAACACAATACTTTCCAGGCCTTAAAAGAGCAATACTGAATTCTTATGAAAAAATAAAAAATAAAATCCAAGACAACAAAAACAATTCGGTATAATGAAAGAACTTCTAGAGTTATCAGAATCTCTGATTAAAGCACAACAGCAATTAAAACCACATGGCATTATCATAAAAAAGACAAGTAAATCAATAAAACTGAATTGAAGACTCAGAAGTAAATCCATACACCTATGGACATTTGATTTTTGACACAAAACTCTATAACAGAAAATAGAAAGGATCTTCAACAAATGATGCTGTTCTAACTGGATGTGTGCATGTAGAAGAATACAAATAGATCGATATCTATGATCTTGTAAAAACCTTGAGTCCAAGTGGATCAAAGCTCTCAACGTAACATGGAAACACTAATACTGATAGAGAAGAAGATTGGAAATAGCAAAAGAGTCAATTTCCTGAAAGAACACCAACAGCTCAGGCACAAAGATTAACAATTAATAAATGTGAGCTCATGAAAATGAAACACTTCTGTAAGGCAAAGGACACTGTCACAAAGACAGAACAACAGCCTAAAGAATGGAAAAAGATCTTCACAAACTTTATATCCAACAGAGGGCTGATATCCAAAATATATAAAAAACTCAAGAAACTAAATATCAATAAAACAAGCAACCCAATTAAAAATGGGGTACAGAGCTAAACAGAGAATTCGCAAAAGAGGTATTTCTAATGTTTGAGAAGCACTTAAAGGAATGTTCAACATCCTTATTTATCAGGGAAATACAAATCAAAACATATTATACTCATCTGGATAGCTATAATAAAAACTCAAGTGATAACTCATGCTGGTGAGGATATGCAGCAACTATATTACTCCTGGGCATGTACCCAAAAGATGCCCCACCATACCAAGAGGGCACTTGGTCAATTATGTTCAGCACATCTATTTTCATTGTAGCCAAAAACTTCACACAACCTAGATGTCCCTCAACCGAAGAATGCATAAACAAAATGTGGTACATTTATACAAAAGGAATGTTACACAACTATTAAAAACTTCATGAAATTTGTAGAGAAATGAATCGAATTAAAAAAGATCATCCTGAATGAAGAATCCCAGATCCAGAAAGACAAACATGCTACATGCAAACTTGTAAAGGGATATTAGCCATAAAGTGCAGGTGACTGAAACTGACCAGATTCTATAGACTTCTCCCTCCCCAAGTTAATATAAACAGGAAGGACTGGCAAGAGACACTCTCAGAAAAAAGCTAAAAATGGTTCACGTCAGCCAAGCAATCCGGAAGAAGCAGGGATCCATAAAAGGCTCCAGCCATCTGAGCTGTCTGAAAGAGACTGCCTACAACACAGTTAAGCTTTACATGAGTTGTACAGTGTACCCTGAGTTTAGGCTTTCTTAAGCTGTCTCTCATGGACTAGATTTTAGGTAATGCACTCATCAATCAATCATTTCTGCTTCTGTTGTAACCCCTCACCCAACTTCCTGTATATAACCCCATTGGTGGTTGCCACACTTTGGTCTTTAAGGGGTCTCTATCAGGGTTACATACATGTCTGTTCCATGCTCTCTAGTGATAATGATAATACTATAGATGAATTTATACACTTTAGAAACTAAGGTGATATTATCAGTAAGTCAATGAATTTGTGACTTTGAAACAAATCAGTCAATTAAGTCAATACAATTTTTTTCTGGTGTATAGTTTTGGCTATATGATGGCAATAAAAATTAAGTATTGTTTCCATGATACTTTCTATAGAGACAATGTAAAATTAACATTATCTACTTACTGATACATTCTGGTAAAGGTTTGTCCCATTGTCCATTTGGCTGACATATCAAAACTGAAGAGCCAAATAAAAAATACCCTGGATTACAGTCGTAGAATACCACAGTGCCATAGGTGAAATTGCCATGTTCTATTTTGCTTTCTCTTTTAGAATTGGCTGGAATTCCAGGATCAGAACAATTGACCACTAAATAAGTAAAAAAGTTAGAAGTTAGTTAAAGAATAATATAAGCATACCTAAATATAATTCAGGCAAACATTTTAAAAACTTAGTTCCAGAAAGGAAATTTAGTCAAGTAAACAAAATAGTCTATAAATTGAGTTAATCTATGAGCTATTGAAATTGTAATCTAAAGTTTGTGTCTGTTGAAACAGAGAAAAAATTACAGCAAATTTGGAGACCATTATGACTTCTAAAAGTTATGTTTAATTCAGACTAAAGAAGAATCCCACTTAAGTTATTTTTGTTGACCATAGAAAGAAATTGAAGAAAATATTATTTTAACAAAATAAAATATCATGTTTTATTGAAAAATAAGAATTCAATGAAGAATTCTCTTTAATATGTTATTATCTGGCAAACAACAAAAAGAATTCATCCAAATAGCATGATAATCTAGGAAGATTCTGTACAAGTACAAAAAAATGAATACCAAAATAACATTTCAGTAATCATTAACAGAAAGTCAACTTAAAATGATCTTAAGTACTTTTTATATGCTCTCCAAAATAGCTGTGACCTAGTAGTAAGCAGAAAGAATGGCTTACAATTGTAGGAATACTAACATAGAAGGAGTGAGACTTTACAAATCCCCAGACAAAGAAATATGAGTAACTAATTACTACTGAGAGAGGACTTCTCTCTCATAATGGGCCCCCTAATTTGTTAAGCAATACAAACTGATAAAGTAGTAAGCCATGCATAAACAAACATTAAAAAAAGACTCTGCGAGCTATATTTACATATTTGTATACAAGAAAAAGAATCCCAAAATTGAGAGTGAAGAGGGTACATGGGAAAGCTATGAAAGGAAGGTTCTTGACCAAGGAAAGTGAAGGGCAAAAATTATGTCACTTTATTTTTAAAAGAATTATAAGTGAATGTATAAAAATAAAATTGAAAAAAGAAAAACAATTGAAAACATGGAACAAGATGACATCACTATTTAAACTTTTGGTTTTATTACTTAATAAAACCCTAATATTAGATGTTAGCCTTAGATGTTCACATTTATCACCTATGCCTTTATAGACATATTCTTGCCATGTCCACAGATGGGAGGAATATGGTGAACTGTTTACCTTTGCACACAGGGGGAGGATGGCTCCATTGTCTGTTGGCCTGACACTGGGCCTTTGTTGGCCCTTGCATAAGGTACCCAATATTGCAAGAGAATGTTACCACATCATTAAAGTTGAAACCATTTCCACTTGTTCTTCCATAAATTGGGCTACCAGGGTGACCACAGCTAACAGCTAAATCATTGGGGAAAGGAGAGAAAAATAAGTAATATCAATTATCACATGACAGTTATCTTTAATCACTTCAAAATAACAAACAATTCATTTATGGATATATACAAAGTGCTTTTTGATAAAAAATATAGAAAATTAGTAAAATAATATATTAAGAAACACTATTCAAGATTGTATGCTTTTAATAGTTAAATAGTATTCATTGTATAAATGTACTACAATTTCTGTATCCATTCTTCAGTTGTGGGACATCTAGGTTATTTCCAGATTCTGGCTATTACAAATAAATGTGCTATGAACATAATTGAGCAAATATCCTTATTGTATGGTGGTGCATCTTTTGAGCATATGCCCAGGAATAGTATAGCTGGGTCCTGAAGTAGCACTATTCCTAATTGTCTGAGAAAGCACCAGATTGCTTTCCAAAGTGACTGTATAAGTTACACTCCCACCAACATTAAAGGAGTGTTCATCTTTCTCCACATCCTTGCCAGCATGTGCTGTCACTTGGGTTTTTGGTCTTAGCCATTCTGACTGGTGTAAGATAAAGTCTCAGATTCATTTTGATTTACATTTCTGTGATGACTAAAGATGTTGAGTATTTCTTTAAAGTGTTTCTCAGCCATTAGATATTCCTCTGTTGAGAAGTATATTTTGTTCGTTATCCCATTTTTAATTGGATTATTTGGTTTGTTGGAGTTTAATTTCTTGAGTTCCTTATGGATTTTGGATATTAGCCCTTTGTCAGATGTGGGGTTGGTGAAAATCTTTTCCCAGTATGTAGGCTGTCGTTTAGGCATGTAATACAGGATAATCATGCTACAATGCACAGACCTAAAAAAGCTAAATAACAAGGAGAACCCTAGTGAGTATGCTTAATTCTCATTCAGAAGAGCAAATAGAATAGATACCTGAAACAGCTGAAGAGAGGAAACAGGATGAAATTCTTTTAGATCCTTTCCACCCAGAAAGGATCTAAACTGATGCTAAGAGAGTCATAGGGAAGAATGGGAGGATAGAAGAACCCAGAGGACACAGGATCTTCACAAGAAGACTAACAGAGCCAACAAATCTGGTCCCAGGGGGTCCTGTGTAGACCGATGCATGAACCAAGGGCAGTGCATGGAGAGGACACAGATAGCCCATAGGCAGCTCAGTCTCCATGTGGGTTCCCTAGTAAGGGGAGCATGTGCTCTCTCTGATGTAGATTCTGTTACCCTTTCCTTGATCATCCTTGATCAATTCCCCCTGGTGGGTGGCCTTGATAAACCACAGAGAAGGTGGATGCAGGCAGTGTGGAAGAGACTTCATAGACTGGGTTAGATGGTAGGGGAGGAGGGCTCCCCGTTCTGAGGACTAAGGCAGGGGGATAGAGGGGTAGAGGGAGGTAGTGTGGGACTGAGAGGAGGCAATGGAGGGGGCTACAATTGGGATGTAAAGTGAATAAATTATAAAAAATAAATTGAAAAATTTAAATTATTTTTATATATAGATATCAGCCCTCTGTCTAATGTAGGGTCGATGAAGATCCTTTTTCAATCTGTCAGTTGCTAGTTTGCTCTATTGACAGTATCCTTTGACTTACAGAAACATCTCAGTTTCATGAGATCCAATCTATTAGTTGTTGATCTTAGAGCTGGTGTGTTGGTATTCTGTTCAGAAAGTTGTCTCCTGTACCATGAGTTCCACACATTTCCCCACTTTGTCTTTCAATAGGTTTTGAGTCTCTGGTTTTATGTCAAGGTTTTTCATCCACTTAGACTTGAGTTTTGTGCATAGGTGATAAGTTCTACTCTATTTGCATTTTACTACATGCAGACATCCAGTTAGACCAGCACCATTTGTTGAAGATGCTTTCTTTTTCCCATTGTATAGTTTTGGCCTATTTTTAAACATGGGTAGGAGTGTTGGTTTATTTATGGTTCTTCAGTTAGGTTCCACTGATCAGCCTGTCTCTTTCTAGGCCCCTGCCATGTAGGTTTTCTTACTGTTGCTCTGTAGTATAGCTTGAGATCAGGGATGCTGACACCACCAGAAATTCTTTTATTGCACAGAATTTTTTTTGCTATCCTGAGTCTTTTATTTTTCCATATGAAGTTAATGGCTGCTCTTTCTCTGTCTGTAAAGAATTTGCTGGAATTTTGACAGGAATTGCATTGAATCTGTAGATGGCTTTTGGCAGGATGGACATTTTTACTATGTTAATCCTACCGATCCACAAGAATGGTAAATCTTTCCATCTTCTTCAGCTTCTTTCTTAAAAGATTTGAAGTTTTTGTCCTACAGGTCTTTCACTTGCTTGGTTAGAGTTACACCAAGATAGTTTATATTATTTGTGGCTATTGCGAAGGGTGTTATTTCACTAATTTCTTTCTCAGCCCTTTTGTTGTTTGTATAAAATTAACTCGAAAAAACACATTTGCTGAAATTGTTTATCGGGCATAGGACTTCTCTGGTAGAATCTTGAGGGTCAATTATGTATGCTATTGTATCATCTGCAAATAGTCATACTTTGACATCTCTTGCAACTTCAATCATCTTGATCTCCTTTACTTGTCTTATTGCTCTAGCTAGGACTTCAAGACCTATATTACAGAGATATGGTGATAGTGGGCAGCCTGTCTTATCCCTGATTTTAGCAGGAAAGGTTTAAGTTTTTCTCCATTTAACTTGATGTTGGCTGTTCATTTGCTGTATATTGCATTTATCATGTTTAGGTATGTGTCTTGAATCCCTGATCTCTCCAAGACTTTAAACATAAAGGGTGTTAGATTTTGTCAAATGCCTTTTCAGCATCTAATGAGATGATCATGTGGATTTAGTTTTTTAGTTTGTCTATATGGTGGATTACTTTAATGGATTTTCATATGTTGAAACATCCCTGTATTTCTAGGGATGCTTTGCAAGTGGAGCAGTGGAGCAAGGGGGATGTTTCTAACATGGACTCTATTGCCTGCTTTTGGATCAATTTCTGCCTGGCAGGAAGAGCCCTGGCTTCAGGGGATGAAGATATAGTGTAGTCCTGATGTGCTGGCAAAGTTTAATAGGAGGGACTCCCTTTTTCTGGGTGGGGGGAAGGAAAAGGGGAACAGGAGAAGCTGAGAGGAGGGGAGGGATGGACACCCATGGGATACAAAGTAAATAAACTAATATCAAATTTAAAAAATTAAATTAATATAGTAAAGATTTTAATAACAAAATACATTATATGTATACCAGTAATATATACATTTTTCTCATTATTGTTGCTCTTGATAATACTTAAAATGTTTCAAAATTTAAAGTATTTATAATATAATTTATTTATTCTTTTTGTGACTTGTGGATTTTTTATCTTGTTAGAAATGCTTTCCCAATATATATTACTAATGTATTTTTCTGTTTTACTGAAATAATTTTTTAAAAAAAGATGGTGTGCTTTTAACACACTGCTTTTCTAATTTGTGTGTGTGAGTGTGTGTGTGTGTGTGTGTGTGTGTGTGTGTATGTGTGATGTGCATTTGGTGTATTTGCACATGTGTGCTCAGGTGAGTGCACAGAGGCCACAAAAGGGTGTTGGCTGCCTTCCTCTATCAGTGTGCACCATATTCCCTGCATCTGGAGCTCAACTATTTTGACCAGGCTGGCAGCCTGTTATACCCAGCCATCCTCTGTCCCTACATAAACCTGGGGCTACAGACTCAGGGGAGACTGCATCGTTATAGTTACATAGGTATGAGGACCAGAACTCAGCACTTCAGGGTTGTGCAACAAGCACTTTTAACCACAAATCATCTCTCCAGCCAGTAATTTATGGCAGCTTCAATAATGTGCTATATGTTTAATGCTTCATGTTCTTACTTTGTTCTATATAGTTTTTGAAGTTGTTGCTCTTATTATATATCCTCACATAATACCAATATGAAAAACAATAAACCTGTAATGATCGGAGTTTCCGTCTCTAGATGTCTATAGCAAATAACAAGTGACAAAGATTAACTTTAATTACTAATTTTAAAAGCTCAGGTATACATGCTCATTTTTCAATATAATTTTGAAATAGTTGTTTTGGTATCATTTAAAAGAAAAATCACTAAAATTGGTAGTGAAAGGTGCTGTAGTCTTAATAGGTCTAGTTAATGTGGAAAACAGGGAACACCACATGCTGCTGCCCTAAAAGTTTCAGTCATGTTTGAAATAAACACTGCTGACATCCGCCAATCGCATTAGTCTTCCTGGATATTATTTAATTACTTGAAAATTATATGCTCAGTAGAATTATTTAGATCCCTTTTATGCCTTGGTCCTTGAATTAATTCTATGAGGTGCTGGATTTCCCCAAACACTTCGTTTATAGAAAGCGTTTTACTATGTCAGCTCGCTGGGTTAGTCAGAGCAGCCCAGTAACGATGCTTCAAAATTGGGCACAGAAAAGACCACAGCTACTTTTAGTACTTTCTATATGACCCAGGAGCAATTGTTTTTTAAAATGCATTGTTAATATCAACCTAGTCACTCGGAAATTTAACTGCATCTTATTCTTGTTTAAAATTATCATTACATAAAACAGTTGCCCCCAAGGGCCTATATTCATTTCTAGTTAATCATTCAAGCAGAAAAATTGTAACATTTCTTGGTCAGGCTTGGATTTGGATGAAAAATAAAAAATCTAGGACAGGCCCACGCCAAATACTCTTCTCCCTATGTTACCCACCCGTGGTATTAGTGTGTATGTGTGTCTGTGTATAAGTACTTAAGAAGGTGATTGTCTAATATACCCTTTCTTATTGAAAACCTCAATAATCAAAGGCACTTCTCATAAAATTTCTATTGACTTAATTAGAAAGTGACAATGATATAATTCATAAATATTAGTCAGTGATTAAAGAATTATTTCTCTAAAACTTCCATGACCATATTTATATCCTATAATATCACTTCTAAAAAATGTTGATATCTGGACTGCCAGCTATTAAACAATATTTTTAAAATATTTTTTAATTTATTTTTCATTATTATTATTATTAATTACAATTTATTCACTTTGTATCCCAACTGTAGGTCTCTTCCTCATCTCTTCTTGGGTCTAATCCTCCTTCCCTCATCCTCCCCTATGTCCCTCCCCTAGTCCACTGATATGGGAGATTCTACTCCCCTTCTATCTGACCCTAGCCTATCAGGTTTCACCAGGATTGTATGTATCCTCTCTCTGTGGCCTGGTAAGGACACCTCCCTAGGGAGCTGATCAAAGAGCTGGCCACTGAGTCCATGTCAGAGACAGTCCCTGTTCCCCTTACTGGAGAACCCACATGGAGACTGACCTGCCCATGGGCTACATCTGAGAAGGAGGTCTAGGACCTCTCCATGCATGATCCTTTGTTGATTCATCACTCTCTTCAGGCCCCTTTGGGCCAGAATTTTTTTGCTCTGTTGGTCTCCTTGTAGAGCTCCTGTCCCCTCCAGGTCTTTCTATCTGCCCCTTCTTCCATAAGAGTCCCTGCACTTTGCCCAAAGTTTGGCTATGGATCTCAGCATCTGCTTCAATAACCTGCCAGGTATAGTCTTTCAGAGGCCCTCTGTGGAAGATGCCTTTCCTGTCCCTGTCTTCTCCTAATGTAGGTAATTAGACATTAAAAATATTAGGAGAAATTAAAAGATATATAGATAAAGAATAAAATAAATCACAATATCACTTTATAAACACCTAAGAATTGATAATAATAAGAAAAATCAATAGAATGATCCTTATTAAGCTATACCTTTACTTTTTATGTGGCAGTGATAATAAATATGCAATACTCAAAGCTAGAAGAAATCTAGAGAAGGAAATATGGTTGGCGGAGAGAAGTTCATCTCCAAAAACCAGCTATAATGCTATAAAGGGAGCTGAGATGAAGATTGTTTTCTTTGCAAACAAAACAAAACAAAACAAAACAAAACAAAACAAAGCAAAACAAAAACAGAATACGTGGGACAGAAAATTGTCCAAACACAGGTGGTTATGAGGAATTGGGAAAAATAAAGAATTTTTTTTACTTTATAGTCTGCTTCACAGAAGCAGTCTGACTTAAACCTTTACCCTAACTGACGTAGATGATAACAGAGAATAGTTTTGTGCAAAGAAAGAGTGTGTTGCCTATGTGACAACACTTGCCTATTATACAAAATGCTCTCAGTTTCATCCTTAGACACACACACACACGTTGCGTTACACCAAGTATAAATGGCACAAGTCTAGCTTAAGAGATTCAAGCGTCAGTTTAGTACTCATGAAACAATTGCCATGAAGAATACTTTTATATCCATCCGTGGTGTTTCAGCCCACAGTCTCTGCATCCACAAAGCTACTCCTGACCAGTCACACTATGCTGCTCTCTATTTCCTGATTCTGAGTACTTCAGACCCTTTCCACAAGTGTTCAACACCCAGAATGGCTTTCATTTCTTCCTCTGTCTTGAAGTTGTTATGCTTTCTCATCATTAAAATAAATAAAGGAATGACAGCAGCATGATCAAATTCATACTGCATGTATGGGAACAGATTTCTTATAACGTTAAAGCACAGATATAACTATTTAAGGAATTAAAATAAAGTAAAAATAATTTCAAAATCCACTTTACTTTTAATTATTTTTTTTTATTTTATATGGTAGGGTGTTTTGCCTTTACATATGTCTGTGTAATGCATGCATATAGTATTCACAAAAGCTACAGAGCCAGATATCCTGAATGTGGTGGTTGCGGATGGTTGTGAGGCCACCATGTGTTTACGAGAAACAAAACGCTGGTTCTCTAAAAAAGAAACCAGCACTCTTAAACACTAAACCATCTTTCTAGCTTTATTATATTTTAATGTATTAATTTTACATAAATTCATCAAAAGACTTGTTAAAATGCCAAGTATTTTCCTTGAAATATAAATTTAAATATCTTAAAATTTTAAATAAGTATGTGTAGCCAAAAAATTGTATTTGTATTAAAAAACATTGGAAATAGAAGCTATAACAAACTTCCTAATAGATTAAGCTATTTTAATCACTTATCACAGCCTATGATCAAAACATTCATTCTTCATATTTATTATATCAATATATTTAAGAATATGATAACTTCTGAGAATACAGAAAAAATAGTAACCCTTTTAACTGTCCATAGAACAGAGTTCTGAAAGATAAGCTACTTGAATTAGCTGACATAATTAGCGGTGAGTCTGACATCAGTACAATGGCACTCCATATGAAGTCTGATTGTTTTCTCCACTAATTACACTTCACCAGGATATGATCTGATGAGCTGGCTATAGCATACTAATTACTGACGCACATTTACCAGAAGAATTTGCACTAGAAAAAGCTTTGTAGTCTCACATCACAAGAGTGTTGACATTATTACACAGCGTTGTCAACAACTTGAAATCCTTATATTAAAAACATGTTGAGAATATGCCATCTACACGCAAGTGTTCACTTATAAATATTTACCTTAAATGGTGAGGTTCTGAAGTTAAATTATGTCCTCGTGAAAATAGAAGTAATAACAATTAATGTTTTTCACATGTTCCCCATTCATAGTGTTAGATGACTATGTCTGACTACTGAATAACAGTATACATGAAAAGACTATGCATTTAGTTTACATTGTCATCTTTATATAGTTATATATAGATTATCTCTATATAACTATGTATATATATTATATATATATATCTATATATATATATGATCTTATTTAGAAAAAAGTATGATTGATTGACTATTTCAGAGTACAAGAGGACCTAATTTCTTTTCCATGCTTACTTACGCACACAGGATGGGAGCTGACCAGACCAGTTGTGATCCTGCTGACAAATCCTCACAGAAGAGCCAATCAAACGAAAGCCCGGATTACACTGATACACAACTGTGTCTCTGTATCCATAATTTTCTCCAATGACTTGCCCATTCACAATGAGTTCTGGAATTCCACAGTGACCCGCTGAAATTTGTTAGAAAAAAAATATTTAAGTTAATTTCTGAAATAAAAAAGAAAACAATAAATAAATACTACTTAGTGATGTAATCATAGTGAAAATTCTTCTAAATAGCATTGTTTCAATTCTAACCAAACTTAGTTACAGAAAAAGTAGAAACCATTATTTGTAAGAATAATAAAGATGCACCAGTACAAGGTCTACAGGATTTATAACATAGAAGGATATTATAATCTTTATAACAATGTATTTTAACAATTAAAATGGAAAAGAAAAAAGCTTTATATTCACCTTACAGAACTATTATGTACAAAATACACAGCAATGAAAGAAAAGAGGCAAAGAATTGAGAAACAAAACAGCAGAACGATGTACAGTCAAATTACATTATATATGTATGTAACTGTAATTTTAGAAAAATTTTAAACTAATGAATGAATTTAGCAAACTTGAAAAAATACTAGAGAAATATTTTAACTGACGGCTCTCTTTTATTCACTACCATCCAACATTTGAAAGAGTATTTATTTCACAAGTAGGTATAAAAATTCTGAATTTATCAATAAACACATAAGAGCTCTGTGCTAAAATTATAAAGTTGCTGTTGAAGGCTTTTAAGGAAAACAAACTACTCAAATAGATGTGTACTGGTCATAGATCACCTGATTAATACCAGTACATGTCAAACTTCCCATTTAGATCTAGTGCTCCAAAGCCAGTCCCAGCTGAATTTTACTAACACTAAAATTTAGGAAACTTAGTAAAATGATACCAATTTTTCTTATGAAATTTTTAAAACGAACACTGTAGATCATCATTCTAGAAGAGTAAAATAAACCATCTTAATTAATGATAAATATGGCAATTTAAAGCACAGGCATAATATGTCAAATTAGAAACCTAGAAAACAACCTGGGAAAAAGTATTTTTGATTAATAGTTGAGGACAAGATCCCTAAGCTGAAAGCAGATGATAACCAAAAAAGAAAGGGGACAAATCAAGGTGTGTTTTTAACAAATTTGAAAACTTATGCTCATCAGAATAGGGAAAAAAAAAACAGGGAACAGGACAGAAGCCTACCACAGAGGGCCTTTGAAAGACTCTACCAAGCAGAGTACCAAAGCAGATGCTGACACTCATAGTCAAACTTTGGGCAGAGTGCAGGGAATCTTATGAAAGAAGGGGAGATAGAAAGACCTGGAGGGGACAGGAGCTCCACAAGGAGAAAAATAGATCCAAATAATCTGGGCACAGGGGTCTTTTCTGAGACTGATACTCCAACCAAGGACCATGCATGGAGATAACCTAGAACCCCTGGACAGAGGTAGCCCAAGGCAGCTCAGAAATGGGTTCCCTAGTAATGGGAACAAAGACTGTCTCTGACATGAACTCAGTGGCTGGCTCTTTGATCACCTCCCCCTGCTTGGGGAACAGCCTTACCAGCCACAGAGGATGACATTGCAGCCAGTCCCAATGAGACCTGATAAGCTAGGGTCAGATGGAAGGGGATGAGGACCTCCCTACCAGTGGACTTGGAGAGGGACATGGGAGGAGATGAGGAAGGGAGGGTAGGGTTGGGAGGAAATGAGGCAGGGGGCTACAGCTGGGATACAAAATTAATAAACTGTAACTAATATAAAAAAAATAAAAAAATAATTTAAAAAAAGAAAAGAAACTGAATCATTGGCAAAATTCTGTTTTATATTGATGCAAATAGACATTGGAAAATTCATATATAATTCCTATAATGTATATGTTTCATGACACATATTCTTTTTAACAAAATAAAAGCAGAAGGACATGTGGACAGGAGGGCACATGTCTTTAATAGTATCAATCTGCAGGCAGAGGTGGGTGGATTTACAGAGAGAGACCTTATCTAAAAGGAAAAAGGAAAAAATGAAAAAGAAAGCAAGCACCATAAACAAATATTTATTTCTAGCTAATAACACAGATGCTAAGATGTTTAATGTTGATTTACATGCTTCACTTTAACTTTCATTGAGGAAATATATTGTCAAGTTTTTTAAAAACTGATAAACAAATATGACAAGGGCTAGTTATATAATGGAACAGGGACATGTGAGCATCTGTTGTTGATTGTTCTCCCAGTTATGAAGCCCACACAAACCACTGAAATGTAGAAAATAAAATCACTGTATCCAGAAAAGTAATCAATCCACCCCAGCACTTCAAGTTTCATCAGGATTGAGCTCTTCACCTGTGGCTGGTTGAGGCAGCCGCACCAGGATGAAGTGATGAAATAGCAGGCAACAAAGTCCATGTCAGAGACAGTCCCTGCTCCCCTTACTAGAGAACCCAAATGAAGACCAAGCTGCCCATTAGCTACATATCTGTCAAGAGCTTATGTCCAGTCTTTGTACGGTCCTTGGTAGGTACATCAGTCTCCACAAGCAACCCTGGACCCAGGTTAGATGGCTTTGTTGGTCTTGTGGTGCTCCTATCCCTTAGCATTTTTAAGAGTATAAATTCCGAAGCAGCGTTAAAATTAAAACATTAAAAAAATCCAACAAATGAATAAACATTATTTCAGATAGAAGGGGAGGAGGTCCTCCCCTGTCAGGGGACTAGGAAAAGGGCATAGGAGAAGAAGAGGGAGGGTGGGTAGAACTGGGAGGAGATGAGGGAGGGGTTGCAGTGTGGATACAAAGTGAATAAACTGTAATAAATAAATAATTTTGAAAAATATTTTATGTAATAAAATGAAATAATTTTGGGTAATGAATAAAACAAACAAATCATAGTACTCTCTTAATATCAAGGAAGTTACTAAAGTTTTAAAAGTGGGGGCAAGGGGTAAGCATAATATTCTTTTCATAATAGAAGGAAATCGATAGTAGTTTAGGGTTTTTTCTGAACAAATTTTAAGAAAGCTCTAAGGTTGAAAAGAAATCCCATTGCCTAGATTCATCTCCAAAAAAAAAATTTTAGTGGCTTTATTAGAGTAGTTTCAAATATGTTGCATCTTATAAATAAAAAAGTGGAAAAAGATTGAAATATAGATTTGCTTTTCAGCCTTAGTCCTTACCCTAAGCAATACCTAGAAAGGAGAACTGATCGTAGCTTAGAATGAACTAGCCAGTGTTAATCAAGCTTGTATGTTGCCAGTAATTGCTTACAACCATTTTTTTTTTTTTACCATAGAAATAATATATCTCCTTAATGACATAAGAGTCTCCTTAGAAATCTGAGCTGACCTTTCCTGGTTCTTCTATCCTTCCACACTTCCATAAGACTTGCTGCGCTCTGCCCAAAGTTTGGCTGTGAGTCACTGCATCAGCTTCGATTCCCTGCTGGGATCTTTCCGGGGACTTCTACTGTAGGTCCCCATCCTGTTCCCTGTCTTCCAATGCTTCTGGTATCTATCCTCTTTGCCATCATGATGAAAATTCAGCATTCTCCCTAGGATCCTCCTTGTTACTTAGTTTCTTTAGGTTTGTAGATTTTAGCATGTTTAGCTTATATTATATATTCCTACTATTATATTATCCTAATATCCACTTATAAGTGAGTATATACCATGAGCATCTTTCTGGTTCTGGGTTACCTCAGTCAGGATGATCTTTGCTACTTGCCTGCAGTTTCATGATTTCCTTGTTTTTAATAGCTGAGTAGTATTCCATTATGTAAATGTACTACAATTTCTCTATCCATTCTTCCATTGAGGGACATCTAGGTAGTATCCACATTCTGGCTATTACAAATAAAACTGCTATGAACATAGTTGAGCAAATGCCTGTGTATGGTGAACATCTTCCAGTATATGTCCAAGAGTGGTATAGCTGGGTCTTGAGAGATTGCTTTTCCCATTTTGAGAGAAAGCACCAGATTGATTTCCAGATTGGCTATACAAGTTTGAACTCCCACTAACAATGGAGCAGGGTTAGGGGAACCCTAACACATCTTCTCTGGCATGTGTTGTCACTTGAGTTTTTGATTTTAGCCATTCTGACAGGTGTAAGATGGAATCTCAGAGTCCTTTACTTTTGTATTTACAAAACCAACAAATCTGGGCCCAAGGGTTCCTGCAGAGACTGATATATCAACCAATGACCATACTTAGAGAGGACCTAGAATCCCTGCTCAGATGTAGCCCATAGGGAGCTCAGTCTCCATGTGGGTTTCCTAGTGAGGAAAGCAGTAGTTGTCTCAGACTTGAACTCTGTTGCCTGCTCTTTGATAACTTCCCACTGGTGGGCATCCTTGACAGCCCAGGGAGAAAGTCCTGACTAGACTTGATAGACTAGGCTCAGATAGAAGGGGAGGAAAAATCCATCCCAAGGGAGGGAGATAGAAGGCAAGAAGGAGGGAGGATAGGATATGGAGATGAAAGAGGGGGATACAATTGGGATATAAAGTAAATAAATTGTAAAAAATAAAAAAATAAAGTTTTATATATATATACAGAGAGAAACTGAGTGATTCAAACGTTGTTTTCTATCATGAGCAGGATTAGAATTAAGCCTCTTGAGATTTTTTAAATTTATTATTTATTACAATTTATTCACTTTGTATCCTAGCTCTAGCCTCCTCCCTCATCTCCTACTGGTCCCACTCTCTCTCCTTCTTACTCCATATGTCCCTCCCCTATTCCACTTATAAAGTAGGTCCTCCTCCTTCACTATCTGACCCTAGTCTATCAGGTCTCATCACGACTGTCTGGATCTTCTTTATGTGTGGCATGGTTAGGCCTCCTCACCAAGAGGAGGCGATCAAAGGTCAAGCAACCAAGTTCATGCCAGTGACTGCCCCTGCTCCCCTTACTAGGAAGCCCCCAATGAGACTGATTTTCTCCTGGGCTACATCTGAGCATGGGTTCTTGATCCTCTCCATGCACTGTCATTAGTTGATTCATTGTCTCTGCAGGGACCCCTAGGCTCAGATTTTTTGGTTCTTTCGGTCTCCTTGTGGAGCTCCTGTCCCATCCAGGTCTTTCTAAAAGATTCAATAAGATTCCCTGCACTCTGCCCAAAGTTTGGCTATGAGTCTCAGCCTCTGCTTCGATACTCTGATGGGTAGAGTCCTTCAGAGTCCCTCTGTGGAAGGCTACTGTCTTCTTTCCTATCTTCTACTTCAGACGTCTGTCCTGTTTGCCCTTCAGAATAAGGATTAAGCCTCTTCACTTGGATACTCTTTGTTATTTAGCCTTTTAAAGACTATAGATTTTAGTATGTTTAATCCTGTATTATTTGCCTAATATTCACTTATAAGTGAGTATATACCATGTGTGTTTTTCTGCTTCTGGATTACCTTACTCAGGATGATCTTTTTCTAGTAACATCCATTTGCCTGTAAATTTCATGATTTCCTTGTTTTTAATTGCTGAGTAGTATTACATTGTGCATGGTACTGGCATAGAAAAACACTTGTGGATCAATGGAATTGAATCAAATATCCAGAAATAAATTCTCACACCTATGAATACTTGATTTTTGACAAAGAAGCCAAAACCATAAAGTGGAAAAAAGATAGCATCTTCAACAAATAGTGCTGGTCTAACCAGATGTTTACATATAGAAAATGTAAATAGATCCATATTTATTACCCTGCCCAATTAAATTAGAGCCCAAGTGTATCAAACACCTCAACATAAAACCTAACACACTAAATCTGTTAAAAGAAAAAGTGGGGAAGAGCCGTGAACCCATTAGCACAGGAGCTAAACTTCCTGAACAGAACACCAACAGCTCAGGTTCTCAGATCAACAACCAATAAATGGGACCTCATGAAACTTAAAAGTTTCTGTTAAGCAAAGGACACTGTCAACAGAACAAAATGAAAGCCTACAGACTGAAGAAAGATCTTCACCAATCCTATTTCTGACAGAGGGCTAATTTCCATAATATGTAAAGAACTCAAGAAGTTAAACACTAATAAAACAAATAATCTAGTTAAAAATGGGGTACAGAGCTAAACAAAGAATTATCAACAGAGGAATATCAAATGACAGAGAAATACTTAAAGAAATGCTCAACACCCTTAGTCACCAGGGAAATACAAATCAAAATGACCCTGAGATACCACCTCACACCCATCAGAATGGCTAAGATCAAAAACTCAATGGATGATACATGCTGAAGAGGATGTGGAGAAACCCTCCTCAGTTTCTGGTGAGAATGTAAATTTGCACAACCACTTTAGAATCAATCTGATGCTTTCTCAGAAAATCAGGAATAGTGTGACCTCAAGATCCTGCTATACCACTCCTGGGTATATAACCAAAAAGGACATTTGCTCATCTAAGTTTGTAGCAGCTTTATTTGTTTATACAATGGATTACTAATCAGCCTCTTCAGATTTTTAACTCTTCATAAATAAATTAAAATTTGCCACCTCATGTTAGGGAATAAGATCATTTTCCTCTTATGTGTGCTGGCTGAAAAGAAAGGTAAAGTGAGTTATAACCCATACCTAAACATCTGGTTTCTGATCCACTCCACAGACCAGAGGAAAGGCATTCCCTTACAGCAGAGCCCACAAGCATGAATCCAGAGTCACAAGTGAAGATGGCTGTGGAGCCATAGGAAGTTTGAGTTCCAATCTTATTTCCATTTGGAGGTGTTGGTAATTCTCCACAGGAGATGACTATTAAAAAATAGTAAACATGAAACATGGTTAAAATTCAATTGTTAAAAATACCATACTGCTTATATTTTGAGTTATCATTGATTTGATTTTCTTAAATATGAAATGGCACTTGTGAAACAAGTTTGAGTATTAGAGAAAAGAGAAAGGATATGATAAAATTTAATATTTATTCTTTTTTTATATTTATTCTTTTTGATGGAAAGAGTATAGCTTATAGCCAAAATCTTCCTTTATCTTTTGAGATTGAGTAAAGATGAATTAAGCAGAAGCTATTATAAATCTAAAACTCTACTCTTATTATCAGTATTCTTAACCTTATCATCATGGGCCACTGGGCACCCAAAATCTCCTATGCTAGCACAGAGATTTAGAAAACAAACTTTAAATCACGCAAAAACTTATAAGAAAATGTTATCCACATATACTTTTATATCTCCTAGATCAAATATAGCTTGTTAACTACAGTATTAAAAATATTAGAAATCATATTTGCATTTAACCAGTGACTTTTCGATTTAGCATAAAAGGATGAATTTTAAGTTAATGTGGGACAAATAACAAATAAGTAAAGAAAATTGGAAGAAAAGTCACATAATCATACTTCATTTAGTAAGGCTGTTTTTATTAGACCCTTGCCATTTTTAAGATGTAAACAAATACATAGATAGTTTTCAATTCTATATATAATACTGTTTTTATGTTCGTGTGAGTCTGGATCATAGCTGGTTTTTTTAAATAGGTCACAAATTAAATCATGTCAACAACTTTACAAATGAGTGATAGTTTTTATTCAAAACTTTGAGGATCAGGAGGAATAAACATCATACAGCATTGTTATTGAAAACAGGGGTTTTTATACTGTCTAAGCTAAAAAACATTTTTGTATTGACAGTCTTCATGGCTCGTTTGAAATTATTAGTACATCATTCAATTTAATTTTTAAAAGAATGAAATATATATATATTTACAAATATATTATATAAATATGTATAATATATAAATATATAATTATATATGACTAAAAACACTGCCCGGTGAGTATTAAGTAAACTGTGAATATATATACATATATAAATTAGTTGCTACACTAATTTTTTCATCCATATCTCATAAGTTATTTTATTTATAGCATTTGCTAAACATAATTAATAAACTTTAAAGTGTAGTGAGAATAATTTTGTTAATTCCCTTGTTTCGCTACTTAGATAGCCAGGACTTTGAGGATACCCTGGGTAACATGTGGATGTCCCTTCTCAGAGGAACACTCACAAGGGCAGAAAGAAACATTCTCATTTTTCCAATGGTATGTTTTGAAAGAGAATTAATTCAAGAAACGCAATAACTGAAAAGAGCTTCTAAAGCGAGCTGAGCATCCTGTCTACTTACTTTGGCAGTATGGTCTTTCAGTTCTCCAACTCCAGGTACCATTAGGAAGGCATTCAATAGAAGCAGGACCAAGTCCATGATAACCAGGATCACAGCTGAAAACCACCTTAGTTTTGTATTCATAATGTGATCCATTCACAATTCTCCATCTTCCATGTTCCAAAGTAAAGGAATTGATACTTGGACATGTAACAACTGCATAAAACCAAAGAATATAGATGCTGGGAAGGCAAGTACCACCCCAGCATTTAAGCATACACACAATGTATTAGATCTTTTATGAGGCTTTCACTTTAGTTCATTTTCATTTGTGCTCTACAAAATGACGCTTGTTCTGTTTTTTTTCTACATGAATCATTAATTACTCCTATTTCCCCAGAAACTGCTGGAAGTTTCTTGAATTAATGAGCTGTTACACAATTCAGATACAAATATACATTGATTTTCCACCTAGAATCCCTGTCACTTCACTCCCTCTCATTCCTCATTATTAAAATGTTTACTGAAAAACTAATTTTCAGGAAATTTGTTTGAATAGAATGGCCTTTGTGCACAAGACTCTGGTATCTACATTTGTTTATTGAAAAGTTGCTTAAGATATGGAAAAATAATGCTAGGCATCTTGCAAAGAGAACACATAATTGAACAACCCTCATTTCAAATGAAATAGTGAGATT
Source organism: Psammomys obesus (assembly GCF_907164565.1). Classification (NCBI taxonomy): domain Eukaryota; kingdom Metazoa; phylum Chordata; class Mammalia; order Rodentia; family Muridae; genus Psammomys; species Psammomys obesus. Next base: position 29,384,305 of record NW_026596079.1, on the reverse strand, counting down.
GAATTGTTAGAAATAAATGGGACAAGTAATTGAAATAGAGGAAATAAGAGACATTACTTAAATCATTTTCATCAAAATAATTTTCAATTATAAGCATTCATTAGTAGACTATGATGCTAACTACAATGGAAAATATTCTAAATGTAAGTAAGCTGAAATATACTAACTAAACTCAAAGTTATGTATGATCTTAGCATCACTGCTTGCTCTTATAAAAATCAAAGCTTAATTTATTGAAATAGAATATTATTAAAACAAATATGCTTTTTAAAAGCTCTGTATAGGGAATTCATTTTCAAATACCATTTTAGAATGTAAATAAAACTTGGTTACATAAACTTAAAATATCACATTTGTACCTGTACATATTTTGGAATTTTTAAAAATGAGTAAAATGCCCATTTTCTGTCCTTAGTATTTGATAATACAAATGGATTATTAACTAAAGTCAATAATACATAAAATTTCTAGGCATATAACTTACTAATTTCACACTACTGACTTTTTTCATGAGTGTACATACCAACACAGCGAGGAGTCTTGTTATGATTACTCCATGTACCATCTGACTGGCAGGTAGCTGTAGTGAGTTCCTTAGATGAGAGCCTGTATCCATCATTGCAAAAGTAGGTAACTCGAGTTCCAACCAAGTAGTCTGTTGTAAGTATGCCTCCATTTGTTGGGGCTTTAGGAATTCCACAGGAAATTGCTAGAATAATTATACATATTCAATATTATAGAAACAGAAAATGAAAAATAATTTCCTGAAATCTGTAACTCCCAAAGATGGAGAATTATTTGGGATACTATCAGGTTTCCAAAAGAAATTCAGAGTAGATCATAAAAACCTTTTATGATTGCTCATCTTACCCTGGGTCCTCCTTCTTGTTTAGCTTCTTTAGGTATACATATTTTAGCATGCTTATCCTATCCTATAGGTCTAGTATCCACTTATAAGTGAGTATATTCTGAGTGTGTCTTTCTGCTTCTGAGATACCTCACTTTTCTAGATCCCATCATTTCGCTGCAAATTTCATGATTTCCTTGTTTTTAATTGCTGAGTAGTATTCCATTGTGTAAATGTACCACAATTTCTGTATCCATTCCTCCATTGAGGGACATCTGGGTTGTTTCCAGGTTCTGGCTATTATGAATAAAGCTTCTATAAATATGGTTGAATAAATGTCCTTGGTGTATACTTGAGCATATTTTTTATTATATGCCTAGAAGTGGTATAGCTGGATCTTGAGGAAGCACTATTCTTAATGTCTGAGAAAGCACAAGCAACAAATGGCATGGACATTGGAAATAGGAAAAAACAGGAAACAGGACAGGAACCAACCATAGAGGGCCTATGAAAGACACTACCTAGCAGTGTATCAAAGCATATGCTGAGACTCATAACCAAATCTTGGGCAGAGTACAGAGAATCATATGAAAGAAAGGGGAGTTAGTAAGATCTGGAAAGGACAGGAGCTCCACAAAGACCAAATATATCTGGTTACAGGGGTCTTTTCTGAGATTGAATCTCCAACCAAGGACCATGCATGGATATAACCTAAAACCCCTGCTCAGATATTGCCATGGCAGCTCAGCATTCAAGTGGCTTCTCTGGTAAGGGGAAAGGGACTATCTCTGACATGAACTCAGTGGCTGGCTCTTTGACCTCCACACACCCGTGTCAGGAGCAGCCTAGCTAGGCTACATAAGAAGACATTGCTGCCAGTCCTGATGAGACCTGATAAGCTAGGGTCAGATAGAAGGGAAGAAGGACCTGCCCTATCAGTGGACTTAGAGAGAGGCAGGGAGGAGATGAGGGAGAGAGGGGGGATTGGGAGGGAATGAGTGAGAGAGCAACAGCTGGGATACAAAGCAAATAAATTGTAATTAATATAAAAATAAAAATTTAATAAAACAACTTTTATGAGCTGTACATTTTGAATAATTTATTTTCAACTGATAAGAATTAAAACTGGCAACTCTGTATAATGTGCTTGCTGTTTTTCTTAGCTTTTTTTGTCATCATCTATCTTTGTATTAGCATTCAGAAAGACTATATGGGAATCCAAGTCAGGTAAATAATGGCTTGTTTAATGCTCAGTGCATAACACTGACTTGCCTTGATTCATTTGATATGATAATGTGTACTAAATATTATATAAGGAGAACAAAATATGTCATTTATATTTTGTACACCTTCAGCAAAGTGGCAGGATACAAAATCAACTCAAAAAAATCAGAAGCCCTCCTGTATACCAAAGACAAAAGGGCCGAGAAAGAAATTAGGGAAACAACACCCTTCACAATAGCCACTAACCACATAAAGTACCTTGGGGTGACACTAACCAAGCAAGTGAAAGACCTGTTTGAGAAAAACTTCAAGTCTCTGAAGAAAGAAATTGAAGAAGATCTCAGAAGATGGAAAGATCTCCCATGCTCATGGATTGGTAGGATTAACATTGTGAAAATGGCCGTCCTGCCAAAAGCAATCTACAGATTCAATGCAATTCCCATCGAAATACCAACTCAATTCTTTACAGACCTTGAAAAAAAGATTCTCAGCTTCATATGGAGAAACAAAAAAAAACCCAGAATCTCCAAAACAATCCTGTACAACAACAGATCATCTGGAGGTATCTCCATCCCCGATCTCAAGTTGTACTACAAAGCAATAGTAATAAAAACTGCATGGTATTGGCATAAAAACAGAAAGGAGGATCAATGGAACCGCATAGAAGATCCAGAAATAAACCTATGAATACTCGATATTTGACAAAGAAGCCAAAACCATTCAATGGAAAAAAAACAGCATCTTCAACAAATGGTGCTGGTCCAACTGGATGTCCACATGCAGAAAAATGAAAATAGATCTCTATTTATCACCTTGCACAAAACTAAAATCCAAGTGGATCAAAGACCTCAACATAAAACCAGATACTCTAAATCTGTTAGAAGAAAAAGTGGGGAACAGCCTAGAACTCATTGGCACAGGAGACAACTTCCTGAACAGAACACCAACAGCACAGGCTCTAAGAGCAACAATCAATAAATGGGACCTCATGAAACTGAACAGCTTCTGTAAAGCAAAGGACACTGTCATCAAAACAAAACGCCTGCCTACAGATTGGGAAAGAATCTTCACTAACCCTTATCTGACAGAGGACTAATATTGAGTATATACAAAGAACTAAAGAAGCTGAAAAGCAGCAAACCAAGTAATCCCATTAAAAAATGGGGAACAGAGCTAAACAGAGAATTCTCGACAGAGGAATATCGAATGGCAGAGAAACACTTAAAGAAATGCTCATCCTCATTAGCCATCAGGGAAATGCAAATCAAAACGACCCTGAGATATCACCTTACACCCATCAGAATGGCCAAAATGAAAAACTCAAGGGACAACACATGCTGGAGAGGTTGTGGAGAAAGGGGAACCCTCCTCCACTGCTGGTGGGAATGTAAACTGGTACAACCACTCTGGAAATCTATCTGGCACTTTCTAAGACAATTAGGAATAGTGCTTCCTCAAGACCCAGCTATACCACTGCTAGGTATATACCCAAAGTTTGCTCAAGTACACAAAAGGGATACTTGCTCAACCATGTTTATAGCAGCTTTATTTGTAATAGCCAGAACCTGGAAACAATCCAGATGTCCATCAACGGAGGAATGGGTACAGAAATTGTGGTATTTTTTACACAATGGAATACTACTCAGCAATCAAAAAGGAGGAAATCATGAAATTTGCAGGCAAATGGTGAAATCTAGAAAAGATCATCTTGAGTGAAATATCCCAGAAGGAGAAAGACAAACACGGTATATACTCACTTATATAGACCTATAAGAGATGATAAACATAATGAAATCTATACACCTAAAAAAGATAATCAAGAGAGCAGACATGGGGTAAGATTATCAATCCTCGTTTTGAAAGACAGATGGGATACGCATTGAACATTGACAGGAGTCTACTGAGCGATTGGAAAGACTCTAACTAGCAGTGTTTTCAAAGCAAAGACTCGTGACCAAACCTTTGGCAGGGTGCAGGGAATCATAAGAAAGAAGGAGAGTTAGACTGATGAGGAAAAGATAGGAGCTCCACAAGGACCAAAGATATCTGGGCACAGGGTCTTTTCTGAGACTGACATGCAACCAAGGACCATGTATGAATGTAACCTAGAACCCCTGCTCAGATGTAGCCTGTGGTAGCTCAGTAACCAATTGGTTTCCCATAGTGAAGGGAATAAGGACTATTTCTAACAGGAACTCAATGGCTGGCTCTTTGGCCTCCCCACCCCCCCAAGGGAGGAGCAGTCCTGTTAGGCCACAGAGGAGAGCTTTGCAGCCAGTCCTGAAGATACCTGATAAAACAGGATCAGATGAATGGGGAGGAGATCCCCCCTATCAGTGGACTTGGCAAGGGGCACGGTGGAGAGGAGGGAGGGAGGGAGGGAGGGAGGTAGGGACTGGGAGGGAATGAGGGATCGGGACACGGCTGGGGTACATAGTTAATAAAATGTAACTGATAAGAAAAAAATAAAATACGAAAAAAAAATAAAAGATGAAAGATAAAATTAACCAAAAAGCCTTTTCTTTGCTATATGTATAGTCCCAGTGTGTGGTATGCACTAAAGATAGTATTGTTCACATGAAACTTGTTTGATACATATTAGCACAAGATCATTCCCTAAAACATAACTAGTGTCCTTCTGAACTATACTTGAGATGCTTAATTTTAAACTATGATACGTTATATTTAGGTGAGTACTGGTTTTTATGCCACGTTGCTAACAGTCAAATTTACATTGTCATAGTTAATTATATATTTACATATATATTCTACTTTACATAATTTCAAAATTCTGTGTTGAAATAGTCCCATGATATCTGGTTCATCGATATTTATTTTTCAGATGTTCATGTGGATAATTATAATTTTTAGTAAGTTCTCTTTGCCCAATACTCCCTACCAATGATTAGGTATTTGCTGAGTACATACACTCAAACACACATATGTGCTCACAGATACAAATATATGAAAGTACACAGGCCACATATGAACACACACACATGCATAAGAACACAAACATGAACACAAATACTTTGTTGAATCTATGTCATGGTAAAATAAATATAGTTAAATAGTATAAGCTCCTCATATATTTAGAAAAAATGGAATATTTTAGGGATGGAATAAAATATGCCATAGTCAAATAACTGGACAAATATTTTGTTCACAAGTAGCTCCATTTTAACTTCCGTGGTGATTTGAATGAAAATTGCCCTTCATATAATTGTGTGCTTAACCTCCAGTAGATGAAATGTTAGGAAGGATGAGGAGGTGTGGCCTTGTTGGAGTTGGTGCTTTGCTAGCAATAGGCTTTGATGTCTTCATAGCCCACGTCAGCTCCAGTTTCTCTTTCTTTGACTGTTTGCTCTCCATCTTTATTCACTAATATTAAAGACTGCTCTTTTGGGATTCTGACATATACTGAAGACCAGCAGATATCCAGCGTTGTGGACTGAAAACTTATTTCATTATTAAAGTTTCCATTGAAAAACAGCCATTATTATAATTGCTGAAACATAGCCTGTAAGCTAGTCTAATAAATTCTCTCTAATGAATCCCACTGTACTAAATATAATATATTGAGACTTCTTGAAATTATATGAACATAGAAATGTATGTATACATGTATAAATATATATAAATGTATGCATACAAGTATAAATGTATATATAAATGTATCTTATTTGTATGTGTTTTATATATGTGTATATGCACATATATGCATATACAATATATATAAATATATATAAATATATATTTACTTAAAATAGTTATATATTTATATATTATATATATTATATTATATAATATATATAACTATTTTAAGTAAATATATATTTATATATTATATATTTATATATTATATATTATATATATTATATATTATATTATATAATATATATATATAACTATTTTAAGGAAATATGACTAATACAACTTCCCTGCTCAAGAAAGAGACAGAGTGAACAAAACTTTGTTCGGGAGATCAGATCTGAGAGGCTGTCAAGGTTGCTTTTCTATGAAATTCCAGAAAAACAGAATTTAAAACTGAGCCAGTAACTGTAAATTCACTGTTTCTTCATAACAGCAACAGTGCTTACTTGAATAATGGGATGGGGTTACTCAGTTCTTGCTCTCAGTTCCTGTGTGTTGGTCAATAAGTGGCTATCCAATATTATTATTTTTTACATTTCATTCTTTTTTAATTATTATAATTTATTCACTGTATATCCTGGCTGTGGCAACCTCCCTAGTCTTCTCCCAATCCCATATGCCCTCCTTTCCATATCCCTTTCCTAGCCCACTGATAGGGGATGACCTGTTTCTATCTGACCCTAGCCTATCAGGTTATTTCAGGCCTGGCTGCATCCTCCTCCTCTATGGCCTAGTAAGGCTGTTCCCCCCCTGGGGGAGGTTATTAGAGAGTCTGTTACTGAGTTCATGCCAAAGAAAGCCTCTGCTCCTCTTACTAGGTTACTCACTTGGAGACTAAGTATATGGGCTACATCTGAGCTGGAGGTTTAGGTCCTCTTCATGCATGGACCTTAGTTGGGGTATCAGTCTCTGTAGGGCCCCCAGGGCCCAGGTTTTTGTTTGGTTGTTTGGTTGGTTGATTTGGTTTCTTTGGGTTTTGTTTGTTTGTTTGTTTGTTTGTTTTTGCTATGTTGTTCTCCTTAGCTCCTGTCCTATCCAGGTCTTTATAATTCCATGCATTCTGCCCAAAGTTTGGCTATGAGTCTCAGCCTCACAGGCAAATGGTGAGAACTACAAAAGATCATCGTGAGTGAGGTAACCCTGAAACCGAAAGACACACATGGTATACACTCACTCATAAGTGGTTATTAGACATACAATATAGGATAAACATACTAAAATATATACTTCTAAAGAAGCTAAACAACAAGGAAGACCCTAGGGAAGATGCTCAATCCTCATTCAAAAGGGAAAACCTGATATTCATCAGAAGCAGGAGAGGACAGAGACCAGGAAAGGGCCTCTGACAGACTGGACTGATCAAGGTATCAAAAGCTATCCAATATTCTAAAATAAAAATAATTAATGGAACTCAAACCTAGAATGCTAAGGAAATTTTCTATTGTTATCTTGCTTGTATTGTGTAACTAAGATTTAAGTAAGTAAATGTTAGAATGTCTAAGATATTGACAGGCAAGGAAAATTCATTGAAGAATGTAAACAGAAGTGACATTAAAAGCGTGAATAACTCTTCCAAGTGACATAATCAGCAATACTCAAACAAACAAGTCACATATCCAACAAACTTACTTTTAGAAAATGATCTTTTTAAATGTTTCAATAAAACAAGAGATCAGTTTTGAACTACAAGTACTGTATAATTTTACAAGATCAATTGCATTTCTTTTCAATGATACTTCAACTTTCTTACTACAATAGAAAATTTTAATAAAAACTGATGACAAATAAATGTGATTCACCATGTAAAAATGTGATATTATTTACCTAAATTTAGTGTCCTTATAGAATTGACTCTAGAAAGCAATTGAAATCTTTCAGAAATATCGAGTATATACAAAGAACTAAAGAAGCTGAAAAGCAGCAAACCAACTAATCCAATTAAAAAATGGGGAAAAGAGCTAAACAGAGAATTCTCGACAGAGGAATATCGAATGGCAGAGAAACACTTAAAGAAATGCTCATCCTCATTAGCCATCAGGGAAATGCAAATCAAAACGACCCTGAGATATCACCTTACACCCATCAGAATGGCCAAGATGAAAAACTCAAGGGACAACACATGCTGGAGAGGTTGTGGAGAAAGGGGAACCCTCCTCCACTGCTGGTGGGAATGTAAACTGGTACAACCACTCTGGAAATCTATCTGGCGCTTTCTAAGACAATTAGGAATAGTGCTTCCTCAAGACCCAGCTATACCACTGCTAGGTATATACCCAAAGTTTGCTCAAGTACACAAAAGGGATACTTGCTCAACCATGTTTATAGCAGCTTTATTTGTAATAGCCAGAACCTGGAAACAACCTAGATGTCCATCAACGGAGGAATGGGTACAGAAATTGTGGTATTTTTACACAATGGAATACTACTCAGCAATCAAAAAGGAGGAAATCATGAAATTTGCAGGCAAATGGTGGGATCTAGAAAAGATCATCCTGAGTGAAATATCCCAGAAGGAGAAAGACAAACACGGTATATACTCACTTATATAGACCTATAAGATATGATAAACATAATGAAATCTATACACCTAAAAAAGATAATCAAGAGAGCAGACATGGGGTAAGATTATCAATCCTCGTGTTGAAAGACACAGGGGATGCGCATCGAACATTGACAGGAGTCTACTGAGCGCATTTGAAAGACTCTAACTAGCAGTGTCTTCAAAGCAAAGATTCATGACCAAACCTTTGGCAGAGTACAGGGAATCATAAGAAAGAAGGGGAGTTAGTCTGATGAGGAAAGGATAGGAGCTCCACAAGGACCAAATATATCTGGGCCCAGGGTGCTTTCTGAGACTGACATGCAACCAAGGACCATGTATGAAAGTAACCTAGAACCCCTGCTCAGATGTAGCCTGTGGTAGCTCAGTAACCAATTGGTTTCCCATAGTGAGGGGAATAAGGACTATTTCTAACAGGAACTCAATGACTGGCTCTTTGGCCTCCCCACCCCCCAAGGAAGGAGCAGTCCTGTTAGGCCACAGAGGAGAGCTTTGCAGCCAGTCCTGAAGATACCTGATAAAACAGGATCAGATGAATGGGGAGGAGGTCCCCCCTATCAGTGGACTTGGCAAGGGGCACGGTGGAGATGAGGGAGGGAGGGAGGGACTGGGAGGGAATGAGGGATCGGGACATGGCTGGGGTACATAGTTAATAAAATGTAACTGATAAGAAAAAAATAAAATTAAAAAAAAAAAAGAAAAAAAAAAGAAATCTTTCAGAAAGTTTGAGGTTATTTTCTTTTAAGGTATCTGTAATGGTCTGGAAAGATGATCTGAATTCTGTGGTACATACAGGTTTTGCAGAGGAATGCCCCCGATCGGAGGCTCACAACCACCAAAACCCCAGCCCTGGTACCATGCAAAGCTACCAGCACATATGTTCAACTGCACACACATACACACTGACATACACACGCAATTTTTAAAACTTTGTAAATTTTCTTACATTTAAAGCTTATTTAAAGATTATGTGTATTTATAAATGTATGAAATATATATATATATATTTGGAAATATTTATATAACCATAATGTAAAGTTCCAATATAAACATATTTTAATGTTCATTTACAGTATATATGATTTTAGTTACTTCCATATAATTTTACTTTCAATGATTGTTATAACATGAGATCAAATATTCTTTTCCAGATGAATATTAGGAGAAAAATGCTATGATATCATATTTTAGATATTCTTACTAGTCATTGTCAAAGGCAAATACATATAGTGAGATGCACTTAGATAAATCTAATCTGCATGATGTCAGTGTCTCAACTGTTAACTTGCTGGAGGCATGATGATTCCCAGAATCATAACAGGTAGGTTAATGCTCTCTACGTTGATAAAAGAAAGGAGCAATAATTTTTTCACACCAGGTGTCTTTGCATACACCTCGGGGAGCTATTTCTCCATCAATTACCAATTTTAAAATAGGTAAATATAAGAAGCTACTCCAGTTGTTTGACAATTGCTATTTCTCTGACATTTTTAGCTTGATGCTGTTTGATTTCAATTTTTAATTGTCCAGTTTTACAAGTTGGTTTTTCTATGAGCTCTCTCAAATTAGTTACAACTCATTATTTATCCACTGAAACTGTTCTGTTTCTTTAACATTGGAGACTACAACATTGCTACAGAAACCAATGTATTCTGGTTTACAAATGGAGAAAATGTATAATACATATATATATATATATATATATATATATATATATATATTTGTATATGTAAATAAGTATACATGAATGTACATTTATATGTATCTATTTTTCATATTGAGAAAATGATGTGATAAATTTAATATTTTAAGAATTTAAGTCAAGCCAGGCAATGAAAGCACACACATAAACCCCATGCCTGGAGAGGTAGAGGCAGCAGGCAGATCTTTGAGTTTGAGGACAGCCTGGTCTTTGGAGGGAGTTCTTCATAGAGAAACCCTATCTTGGGGGAGGAAAGAGAATTTTAGTTTACCTGTCATTATTTTGTATAAATGAATTTTCCTTTATTTGATTATACTATCTAAACTCAATAATTTTACTACCTTTTACATGACATCTTAGTCAAAAGGTGATTTGCTGATTAACAAGTTTGTTATTTTGTTATCACAAGATTTAATGCTCACAGAGTGTTTGGTTTTGTTGGAAATTACAAAAGAGAACAAGAACTATATTCCTACTGAGTCAGAAAACGAGAGAAGAGAAAAATTACCAGATAATTAATTCTTTCTCATGAACTTGTTTCTTTGAGAGCATAATTATGAACACCTTGAGTTAAGAATCTGTGAGGTTCTTATCCAGTCTTAGGACCATCTTCATATATTCTAACTCAAATTCCATCCTTTTTCACTAAAGTAACTAAGATAATAATTTTGTGGATAACATATGTATTTAGATAAAAACTTATAACACAAAGTTTATGTAACAACTGGAGAAATTATCAAATCTTGTGTGTCTCAAAAACAATTTTACGTTTTTATATTCTACTCCCAGGAAAGGTTCTGTTTTGAGCTTCTAAATATATATATATATATATTTGTATATATATATATGTATATATATATATTTGTATATATATATATTTGTCTGTGATTATATTTATTTTATGGTTAACATTAGAAAGATAAGGTTAGTCTTTTGTTAATGTTTGTTTCTGTTTGGGGGTAAGATACCTTACCTTGGCAGGCTGGGACTGGTGCATCCCATGAATGATAGCCATAGGAGGACTTTCTGCACACCGCACTGCTTTTCCCAACAAGCCGGAACCCTCGATCACAGGCCCATCGAACCACACTGTTCAGCTGACCTCCTGTCTGACTGATGATGTATCCATGAGGTGGGGATTCTGGTGTACTACAATAGAAGGCTTTCCAAAGAAAAAATAATCACAGCTTAGTTAACAATTAGACATCCTTTACCATCCAAGCTTATGAATAGCCACGTAAGTAATGATTACTTAAAACTTAGTCAATTTATTTCATTGATCATCATACATTTTAACTTTTTCTAAAACGTCTACTAACATAGCTTTAAGGATGTTTAACAATCCTTAGACTCTCTCTCAATTTTTACTGTCGTCTAAAATGTCCTCTGCTTTTAAATGCTTTCTGTTGCATGTGGTTATCCAAAAGCTTTGCTATATATACACAACAAAATTCAAGAAACTGAATGACCTGTTGCATGATAGGTCTAAATGTCACAGTTTGGGAGAGAAAGAGTAGAGCATCTTGTTGACATTTCGTACTTAAGTTGCCTCTAGAGACCTTTTCATAGTAAGTCATGAATTTAATTTTAAATGGTGTGAAAATGGGCCTTCCTATTTCATAAGCATTTTAAAATTTTTATTTATTTTTATTTTTTTTTTTTTTTACAATTTATTCACTTTGTATCCAAGCTGTAGCTCCCTCCCTCTTCTCCTCCCAGTCATACCCTCCTTCCCTCTCCCCCCCTTTCTTCCTCCCCTAGTCCACTTATAGGGGAGGATTTTCTCCCCTTCTATCTGAATTTAGCCTATCAGGTCTCATCAGGACTGGCTGCTTTTTCTTCCTCTGTGGCCTGATAAGGCTGAACCCCTCCCCCAGGGAGAGGTGAGCAAAGAGCCAACCTCTGAGTTCACATCAGGGACAATCCCAGTTCCCCTAATAAGGGAACCCACTTGGAGACTGAGCTGCCATGGGCTACATCTGTGCAGAGGTTTTAGGTCCTCTCCTTGCATGGTCCTTCGTTGGAATATTGCTCTCTGCAGCTCCTCCTGGCCCCCAAATTTTTGGCTCTGTTGGTCTCCTTGTGGAGCAACTCTCCAGTCCAGATCTTTTTTATCTCCCACTTCTTTTTATTTTTTAATATAATTTTCTATTTGTTACAATTTATTCACTTTGTATCCCAGCTGCAGCCCCTCATCCTCTCTCCCTCATCTCCTCCATGCCCCTCCCCCAGTCCACGGATAAGGAAGGTCCTCCTCCCCTTCCATCTGACCCTAGCCTATAAGGTCTCATCAGGACTGGCTACATTGTCTTCCTCTGTGGCCTGGTAAGCCTACTCTCCCGAAGTGATCAAAGAGCCAGCCACTGAGTTCATGTCAGAGACAGCCCCTGTTCTCCTTACTAGAGGGCCGATTTGGAGACTAAACCACCATGGGCTTCTTCTGTGCAGGGAATTTAGGTAGTCTCCATGAATGGTCCTTAGGTGGAGTACCAATCTCAGAAGAGACCCCTGGGCCTAGTTTTTTGGTTCTGTTGTTCTTGTGGAGCTCCAGACCTAGATCTTTCTATTTCTCCCTTCTTTCATAAGATTCCCTGTACTCTGTCCAAAGTTTTGCTATGACTGTCAGTATCCACTTTAATATCCTGCTGAGTAGAGTCTTCCTGAGGCCCCCTGTGATAGGCTCCCATCTTGTCCCTTTGCCCTTCTGCATAAGGATTGAGCAACTTCCCTAGGGCTCTCCTTTTTTAGGTGTACAGATTTTAGTATGTTTATCCTATATCACACGTCTAATATCCACTTAAAAGTGAGTATATACCACGCTTTATGCTTCTGGGTTGCCTCACTATGGATGATCATTTCTAGTTCAAGCTATTTGCCTATATATTTCATGATTTCCTTGTCTTTAGTTGCTGAATAGTATTTGTGTAAATGTACCACAGTTTCTGTATCCATTCCTCCGCTGACAGACATCCAGCTTCTGGCTATTACAAATAAAGCTGCTACAAACATAGCTGAGGAAATGCCCTTGTTGTGTACTTGAACATCTTTTGGATATATGCCTAGGTAGGAGTACTATAGCTGGATCTTGAGGTAGCACTATTTCTAACTGTCTGAGAAAGCGTGAGATTGATTTCCAAATTGGTTTTACAAGTTTACAGTCCCACCAACAATGGAGGAAGGTTCTCCTTTCTCCACATCTACTCCAGCATGTGTTGTCATTTGTGTTTTTAGTCTTAGCCATTTTGATGGATGTAAGGTGAAATTTAGGGTCCTTTTGATTTGCGTTTGCCTCATGACTAAGGACACTGAACATTTTTTTAGTGTATCTCTGCCATTCAGTTATGCTTTATAGAGAATTCTCTGTTTTGCTCTGTACTCCATAGTTTAATTGGATTACTTGATTTGTTGGTGTTTAACTTTTTGAGTTCTTTATGTATTCTGGATATTAGCCCTTTGTCAGATATAGGATTAGTGAAGATTTTTTCCCACTGTATGCTGTTGTTTTGCTACTTCATTACAGTTTCCTTTCTGATGAATTTCTTACAGCATTATAAACATTGACAATAAAATAAAACTATCTTTCCTGAAATGCCAAAATTAATGCCAACTTGCTTTTACATGTATATAGTTTGGAGAAAATTCAAGTTGTCATGTTATGGTTAATTTTTTAAATGTCACTGTCACCTGAGGACAGAGAAAGTTGAAGGTAAATACTAATAAACAAATTGGATTTAGAATATATGTGTCACAAATTTTGACATTTAATAGGAATATGTACATAATTACCATGTGAAAAATTTCTCAGTAGCTAAAAACTGTGTTTTTATTATACCTACATCAAAATTTGCCATTGTTGTTAATGTAAAAAAATTGATTTGTAATATAATTAATAAGTTGCTTATAAATGTTTCATCTGAGCAATTATTATTTAAATTGTTACAATAATATATAACAAAGTATAATCATTCAGAATTCAGAATTTTTTAAGTTCAAGAGTTATAAAATAAATTTGATGTATTTCATGTGGTTGAAACATTGATTAAATACAAATACTTAAGGGTGTCTCAAGTACATATTTAATTTTAAAAATATTCTTCTTTTGTTTTCAGATTTATTAGACTACACAATTTGTAAGGAAATGAATAATGAGGCAGTTTATTTTAAGATGTGAAAAAGCAATTACTATTTAATTACAATTATGAGCTCATTACTTTAAAATGAAAGTAAGTCAGTTATTTTATCTGTACATTTTATATAAAGATATGTACATATATATTTATGTGTTCAATTTAGAAATATTTCAATTCATATAAATGAGGGAATATATATTCAATCAGTGAAAGTCATGATTTGTATTGATTCATAATTATATCAAAACTATGTATAAAACATTTACAGTGGAAAGAATTCAGGATGTGATCAGCATCCTAGAAAGTGCAGTTTCAGCACTGAAGAAGGACATAGTCTTCTAGCCCAGACTCATAGCTTTTACTATCATCTAGGATTAGCACAGAAAAGAAATGTCCCTCACCTATAATGAGAACAGTTTATATTTCAACACTATCAAAAATTATTGTATTAAAATGAGTAAAAAAGTACATAAAACTGCTTTTGATATATGTATCACAATTTTCTAATTATTACTCAATTCAAAAATTTCAAATTCACATTTTTACTTATGGTTTTTAAGTGTACTCAATGATTTTTCTTTCAACAATTAAGATATTTTAGCAAGTATTACAAAACCAGATATTTATAATTGTTTCTGTTTAAACTGATTTAATGTTATTTAAAAGATCAGATGATACATAGATTACACTACAACTATTTTTAGAGATTAAGGTAAACAAATCTATTACAAATGAAATAAAATATTCAGTTTGAATTAATTTATAATTAATTCATTTATAAATAATATAAGTTGTAAACACCCTATGTGTTTTACTATTATAGACCATCATTTAAACGATGGGATGAAATTATTTTTCACAGAATGAAATTGAGACATAGATTACTTCAAGTTGTTCAAGAAGCAAGAATGGAAAGTCTGTAATTCTTGTTAACATCTACATGAACAATGTCTAGATTCCTATGTCTATTTTTTATTTGCTTATCTTATTTTCTGTGTTTGTCTGCTTGCATGCAGTGCACGGTACACTTGCCTGCTGCAAGCTGAGATCAATAGCAGGTGTCAGATCCCCCGCAACTGGGGTTACAAGCCATCATGTGATGTGACAGGACTACAGATCCTTCCATGAGCAATACCAGCTCTTAACTTCTGAAACTTTCTCAATCCTCATCTTAGCTCTTTAATGACGAATAGATTATAACAACAGAGGTGAGATAGTTGATAACACTATAATCATCACATACCAATGTATCTTATCCTGAAGCCTTTCTTGTTATTGCCATGATCTGCAGACCACTGAAGAAATACTTCATGACCATTGCTTGTTACATTAAAAGCAGCTGAATAATCTCCACTGAGGGAAACAAGCACTGGACTCTGAATATTTGGTCCTTTGAAGAAAATATAATATAAAATAAAATAAAATAAAATAAAATAAAATAAAATAAAATAAAATAAAATAAAATAAAATAAAATAAAATATAATATAATATAATATAATATAATATAATATAATATAATATAATATAATATAATATAATATAATATAATATAATATAATATAATATAATATAATATAATATAATATAATATAATATAATATAATATAATATAATA
>NW_026596079.1:29287594-29368562 GCF_907164565.1 Psammomys obesus | reverse complement strand
TATAATATAATATAATATAATATAATATAATATAATATAATATAATAATGTAATATGATATAATATAGATATAAATAAATAATTATATCTCCATTTATCTCCAGTGTTCGCATGTTTATTATAGTATTAAATACTGGAGTTTTGTTATGCACAACATACCTTATCAGTAATAAGGAAAACCTAATACAAAATTATTTTACTAAGCATTTTAATGTTTTTTTAAAACTGCAATTAGCAACTATTGAGCTATCTACATTCTTCATATAGAATGAAGTCTGTGTAATTTAAGAGTATCTATAGGATAGCAATGACAGGAGCAATTCTTTGTACTGAACATACATATGTGCAGTTAGGGTATTTGAACTAAATTTCTGAATATCCAGTAATATAACCCATGGTTACCATCAAACACCTGAAGAACATCAAACTCCTTTTCTGTCTGGAAGAATTCTACAAACATGCTGATATTATAACCCTTTTCCACTGAGATACTCCAGGAACACATCTGTAGATTTGGGTAACTGTCAGGATATCCAGGACTCAGTATGACTCCTGTAGAATCCAGTCGTAATTCATTGGCGGGACAGAGCACTGTGGGAGGAAAAAGGCATCATTACAAATCTTTTGGAATTTAAACAAAAACTTTATACTTAACTATAAAGAAGATGATAGCTGAAATTTGTGTTAAGTAACAGTTTACATACTTCATAATTAAAATATGAAATATTTCAAAATACTATAAATGTATAGTTTTGTTTCTTTTTAACACATTGAAAGTGCACTTCTTTATGAGAAACGGTTAAATAAAAATAACATTATTTATTTCCTTTTACTTCTTCACATTTTCGTAATTATTCTTGCACTCTTGAATACTCCCCTCTGTCTCACTTATCTATCTGTTAGTCCCATACTTTGATCTCCTTAATTTTAACTCATTCTCTTTTCATCCTAAATTTTCAACTGACTCTGTTTCACAGGCCAACAATAAATTTATATGCTTTCAAGACTTATTTCATGCAAAGATATTTCTGGTCTCAGGAAAGTAATTAATCCATAAGGGTTTATACAGTTCCCAGACACCTGTTACCCTGCAGCTACTGGAGTTAGCCCCAGTCCCAAATGTTGGGTAAAACACAAATTCTTACTCCATGTTGATTCTGGTTCAATATAAGACATGCCAAGAAAAACAATACAACATAACTATGATCTATTTCCCCACTTTCCAAATGAATTTTATTTCTTGGGGTTATATCATTTGAATATTAAAAAAAAATTAGTTCACATATCTATTTTAATTTAGGTTTCAAAATATAGAATAGATAAGTGATCAGGCATTTGTTACTCCAAACATGTCATATAAAAAATTAAATAAAAAAACATCGTAAGGTTTTCATTGAAGAATTGTTCACTAGAATTCAAACTGCCCATAAATAAATCCATATGTATCAAACATGATTAAGGCTAGTGTAAACCCAGAACTTTCTATTAAAATGGAAGGCATAATTGCAAACTGACCTGCATAACTCTGTTAAATGTTTTAAACTTTAGGCTGTATTACACTTCTAGTGTTTTCATGGAGAACATTTTAGCCATCAAGGGAACATTGAAAAGCATAATTTTTAAGGTATTGATAGATTGGAAATAAATCACATGCCATTTCCTGTTTCAACTAGCATCCACAAATATTTACAATTTTGGCATGAGATCCTACTTGTTCAAATTAGTTAGGTCATAATCTTAATAATCTGTTTAAATAAAGTGTGTTTGAAAATATCAAATATAATAAATGAAATTACCTCAAAAAATAAATAACTTACATATTCATAGTTTTCAGAGTGCAGTTTAATATTTTACACAATTAAATATTTTGAATTAATGTTTGCAAATAGTGCAAGATTAGAAAAATATAAAATGAATTATAAGAATGTAAAGTTACTTTTTTATTATTGTTATTATTATTATTTATAATTTATTCACTTTGTTTCCCACTTGTAGGCCCCTCCCTCATTTCCTCCCAGTGCCAACATCCTACTCTCTTCATCTCCTGATTAAGGGAAATCTTCCTCCCCTACTCTTTGACCCTAGCCTATCAGGTTCTACCAGGACTGCCTGGATCTTCTTCCTCTGTGGGCTGGTAGGCCACTCCACTAGGGGAAGTGAAATAGGAACAGACAATATAGTTCATGTCAGAGACTGTTACTTCTTCCTTACTAGGGAATCGACATGCAGATTGAGCTGTCTATGGGCTACATTTGAGCAAGAGGTCAAGGTCCTCTTCTTGCATGGTCCTTGGTTGTACACCAGTCTCTGCAGTAACCCTTGGGCCAGCTTTTTGTTTTTTTGTTGTTGTTGTTGTTGTTGTTGTTGTTGTTGTTTTAAATTGGTCTTCTTATAGAACTCCTGTCCCCTCCAGGTCTTTCTATTTCCCCACTTTTCCATAAGACTCCCTGTGCTATGTCCAAAATTTAGCTGTGAGTCTCTGCATCTATCCCCTGCTGGGTGGAGTCTTTCAGAGGACATCTGTGGTAGGAACTAGTTCTGTTCCCTCTCTTCTACAGCTTCCGATGCCTATCATGTTTTCTATTCTGAATGAGAATTAAGCATCATCCCTAGGTTCCTCGTTGTTGTTTAGCTTCTTTAGGTCTGTAGATTTTAGTATTTTATCCTATATTATATGGATAATGTCCGCTTAAAAGTGAGTATATGCCCTGTGGAGAACATAATTAATTTAAAAGAATATGGTACAGATTAACCTTCATATTTTTGAAAGTTACTATAAAATATAGTAATAAATATATTACTGTTAAGTCTAAGTAAGATCTAGGGTTGAATATGAAAGTAATGCTGCCTTATTTTTAGAAAAATATAACATCATTTATAAATTGACTGAAAACAATAGATCTAAAAGGGATGAATTCTTTGGTAAGTTTGTGAACTGTTTTATCAGGGTTTTTTGTTTTGTTTTGTTTTTTTGCTTAAATATCTTGTCAACTGATTCATAAAGAAACTTAATAGACTTATTCTAAAGGATGACCAACTAACTTTAGTTAGCCTCTAAAATGTTCTGTGACTAGATGTTAAACTTTTTTCCCTGTCTTTACAGAAAACAGAATAAGAATAAGACAGAAGAGTTCTATAGTAATTAGTCTACAGAAAAATTCTGATTTTAGAGCTAAGACACTGTGATGCTTATGTATCAAAGTCAGTTAAATGTTGTTTGTTTGGTTTGGTTTGGTGTGTGTCTGCAGAATCCTCATATTCTCATTCCTTTCTTAATTTATTTATTTTGTATTCACCTTACATTCTGGTTTTAGCCCCATCCCTTCTCTCCTCCCCATCCCACCTCTCTTCTTCCTCCTAGCCTATTCCTCAGAAAAGAGGTACTCCTTTTCCCATCCCCCTCAGCTCATCAAGTTGCATCAGGACTGAGCAGTCCCACCACGGAAAAGTGATCACAAAAGTTAAGGAAATTCCCAACTAATGTCTGGTCCAACCAAAGACCTACCCTATGGGAGAGTGCTAACCCCTGACACTTATGAAACATACTCTACTAAGCTTTCTGACTGAAGCCTGTCAGAGTTGTCCTCTGAGCGTGAACAGTGCCCAAAGTTTAGCTACGTCAAGATTAGCTATACCACTGCTACGAATATCTCCAAACTACACTCAAGTACACAATAAGGACATTTGCTCAGCCATGCTCATAGCAGCTTTATTTGTAATAGCCAGAAGCTGGAAACAACCCAGATGTCCATCAATGGAGGAATGGATACAGAAACTGTGGTACATTTACACAGTGGAATACTACTCAGCAATTAAAAACAAGGAAAATGGTGGGAACTAGAAAAGATCATTTTGAGTAAGGTATCCCAGAAGCAGAAAGACACACATGGTATATACTCACTTATAAGTGGATATTAGACATATAAGATAGGATAAACATACTGAAATCTGTAAACCTAAAGAAGCTAAGCAGGAAGGAAGACCCTGGTTAAGGTGATCAATCCTTACTCAGATAGCAAAACGGGACAGACATTGGAAAAGGGAGAAAACAGGGAACAGGACAGGAACCTACTTCAGAGGTGTTCTGAAAGACTCTACCCAGCAGAGTATCAAAGCAGATGCTGAGACTCATAGTCAAACTTTGGGCAGAGTGCAGGGAATCTTATGAAAGAAGGGCAGACAGAAAGACATCTTCTCATTCTTAACATGTAGTTAATAAGGAGTTCTACAGCTGATGATTAGAATACATTTTTTCTAATAAATGTAATTGTCATTGAATCCATTTTTTGGTGTTTTTTTTTTCTTTTTCTTTAACCTTGTAGAGAAAAACCACTTCATATAGGCTAAGCTGACTTCAGTCTAATTAAATCTCCAAAGAATGAAAAAAAAAGTTTGCACATCTGAGAAATAATTGGATTAAAAATACTGCATATCAATTGTATACCTCAGAATCACATTATCAGGTAAGTATTCAATGCTGGAATGACATATATTTTCTTTTAAATTTGGGCAGAGTGCAGGGAACCTTATGAAAGAAGGGGGAAATAGAAAGACCTGGAGGGGACAGAAGCTCCACAAAGAGAGCAACAGAACCAAGAAATCTGGGCCCAGGGGTCTTTTCTGAGACTGATTCTCCAACCAAAGACCATGCATGGATATAACCTAGAACCTCTGCACAGATGTAGCCCACGGCAGCTCAGTCTCCAGGTGGGTACTTAATAAGGGGAACAGGGACTTATCTCTGACATGAACTGATTAGCCTGCTCTTTTATCACAGCCCCCTTATGGGAGAGCAGCTTTACCAGGCCACAGAGGAAGACAATGCAGACAGTCCTGATGAGACCTGATAGGATAGGATCAGATGGAAAAGAGGACCTCCACTATCAGTAGGCTTGGGGAGGGGCATGGGAGGAGATGAGGGAAGGAGTGTGTGATTGGGAGAAAATGAGGTGGACTACATCTGGGATATAAAGTGAGTAAATTGTAGTTAATTTTAAAAAAATAAAATTAAAAAAGGAAAAAAAAAGACTTAAATACAAAACAAACATTTGAGAAACCAATAACCACAATGTAAATGTTGCTGTGGGTGTAATCCCTGCCCTCACGAAGCAGGGGCACATGGACTCATGTGTGAGGCCCACCTGGACTATATAGCAACCTTGTCTCAAAAAAACGTAAATTAGTAAATAACTGTGAAACAGCCATACCTTGACATACTGGAGGTGCCCCATCCATCTGGAGTCGCTCTCCTAGTCTACATGTCAGAATTGCATTGCCAACGAGTGTAAACCCTGGAAGACACTGATATCTGATAATATCACCTGTTAACAAAAAGGAAAGGAGAGAGCCTTCAGACAGGCTGCAAAGTGTAGGTGAATAGCGTTACTCATTTTTTTTTATCAGTTGAAAAAATATTTAATTTTATGGATGATTATTTGATTGGATAGATGAGTCAACAGACAAAGAAAAAGTATTGAATAAAGCAATTCATTGACTTTTCAGAGTACAACAACTTGCCAATACTTATTGATGATCAATATTTTCTCTGATCAATGAAAAAAATATATAACTACATCCAATTCTGAGATGTAATGATTCCATAATGTTTATACCATACATTTTAAGAATTACATTATATAATGAATAATTATTTCCTTTTTGTTCTCAAGCCTTAGCCCTATTAAGAATTATATACATAAAATAATATGAACTGGGACCTTCCAATTCACTGGAAATTGAAAGGAATTAAATTTCATTTAAAGATGCAGTAATATGAATGATTCCTAGATATTTTATTAGACACTTGTTTTTTTTAATTTTTTATTAATTACACTTTATTCATTTTGTATCCCCCCATAAGCCCCTCCCTCCTCCCCTCCCGATCCCACCCTCCCTCCCCTTTCTGCATGCATGGACTCCCCAAGTCCACTGATAGGGGAGGTTCTCCTCTTCTTTCTGATCTTAGTCTATCAGTTCTCATCAAAAGTGGCTGCATTGTCCTCTACTGTGGCCTGGTAAGGCTGCTCCCCCCTCAGGGGGAGGTGATCAATGAGCAGGCCAATCAGATTATGTCAGAGGCAGTCCCTCTTCCCATTACTATGGAACCCACTTGGACACTGCACTGCCATGGGCTACACCTGTGCAGG
Organism: Psammomys obesus; assembly: GCF_907164565.1. NCBI lineage: Eukaryota > Metazoa > Chordata > Mammalia > Rodentia > Muridae > Psammomys > Psammomys obesus. The sequence goes on along the minus strand of NW_026596079.1, from coordinate 29,362,416 downwards.
GGTTCCAGGTCATCTCCACGAATAGTCCTTGGTTGGAGTATGAGTCTCTGGGAAGTTCCCTGTGTTCAAATTATCTTGTTCTGTTGCTCTCCTTGTGGAGTTCCCGTCCCCTCCAGCTCTTACTATTTCCCACTTCTTACATAAAATTCCATTCACTCTGCCCATCAGTTGGCCACTGTTAAAATACCTTCTTTGTAAACATTGGAAAAACAGGGCTTGAGAGCACATCAATCACGAATAAAGGCAGAAGCACACTGCTGTTCCATTTTTCATGATGGATACCACCTACATAGAAGCTGTTGCCACAAGGAAATAATTTGGCTTACATAGCTATGATCCTTCAAACTAGTCAGATTTTTATAAGATTATTATCTATTGTTTATTACTAAGGTATCCAGGCATAGGCCATGAAATTTCATCAAGCACACAACACAAAATTAATACAGCCAAGACAAACACCATTCACATATTTTGTTCACTGTTTCTTTTCTTCTTCTTCTTCTTTTTTTTTTTTTTGATTGTTTTATCTCCTTCATAATCTCAACAAGTCCTACAAACTACAGGCTCTTATGACTGAGCTTTTTTTTCTTTGTAATAAAGATAGTTCTGCTTTGAGTGTATTCATTGGAAGTAACTTTAAAGACTTTACCTATTTCAAATTCATCATCTTCTGTCAAAATTTCTGCGTTAGGTACAGGTGGTGGAGGTTGGCACACTCTTAGTTGGTAGGCTACAAAAATAAACAATATTTGTTTAGTCCTTTATGAAAAGCTCCATGCTTGCACATACATAAAAACTATGCCATATCTTGAAAGAATAAAATGTAATTTTAAACTTTCAATGTTTTTAAACTACAGTCAAGAGAGAAAACAATTACTTCTTTAATTGTTATAATATTTTTTTACTTATACGGTATATCTGTCCCCTCAATCAGGTTAGACAGTTTGTAAAATATTGTCAGCTTTGTTGTTGTTGTTTAAAAACATGCATTGTGTCTTTATTTATTCAATAATTCTATTCTCAAAGTTTATCACAGAATTCCTTCCACTTAGGAAAGTCACTGACATCAAATGACAGCTCACTGTGTCATACCTTTCCAGCAAAATTATAAACACTTTGCTAATATTACCTCAACTGACCATCACACACATTTATATTATAAATATGTAATTATTTCTATAATAATTTCTATTTTACCAAAGAGAAAACTATTAAAAGGGGTTAAAATGTACTCAAACCACAGAGATATTATGTGACTGAGCTCAGTGTGAACCTACTTCATCTAACTAAAGAATATTAAATCATCCTGGAACTTTAGTACTAATTAGTAACATGTGTGTATATGGGATATGGTGTTTCCAATTATCATCATGGCTTTTAAAATCATGATCCTGACTTAAATTGATATTTGGCTTATTTAAAAACAGTGTAAATGTCACTTACTTCAACCCTCATAAAAACTAATTCAAAATTACACCTATAATACCACTATTTTATTAATATTTGTTTTCCCTAAATTTTTTTCAAAGATACTAAATTGTTACTCATTTGAGAAACAAGTTTGCAGCTGAGACAAATGAATATGTTCTACAAATGTTAAATTTTCCTACTTAAACTGAAAAGAAAGGCAGATAATGTTACATTGAGAATATACTAATTTATTTAGCATGGCTGGTACAGGGAAAAATGAGAACATATGTCAATTTCGGCTTTGTCAAAGCCTATGGTTCAATAATGCACCAAAAAAAAAATGCACCTATTACAAGAGTATTACTGGAGAACTGAGGAACACCAACTAGACCAGTTGAGAAAGACTCCTCCTATAAGAGCAAATTACTATAATAAATGCTCATAACAAGTAAGGCTTGTCCACCTAAGAAGGGTTACAACACAGAGAGAACATTTCAGATTCAGGAAGGAAAAGGAAAAGAAACCTCAAGCACCAACTTTAGTGATGGACTCTTGTTGATTCATCAGCATCTAACCAAAAGGCATTTATAAAAGATTAATTGGCTACTCAATATCCAGGTTAGTAAGGACAGGAAAAGACTTGGTAAAATACACTCAGATGAACACACACACACACACACACACACACACACACACACACACACTCACTCACACACACACACACACACACACACACACCAATGGAGAATGACAGAGTGGCTTCAGTAAATTGCTATGTGTACTTCAAAAGTCTTGCTGCCAGTACTGTAATCTGTTTATAAAATAACTTGTAGGTCAGGAATATTTTTTAAGTAAAATACTACATACACAGAGAAAATGTGATACTAAAGAATAAAACAAAGAAAATAATGTGTTGACAAGAAAGAGGAGGGTAGAAAACATACTCAGAATATTTTTTTTAATTTTAGTGAAAAATTACTAGAAAGTTTGAAAAGTGATTTCTGAATTTAGATATTACAGGGGCATTGTTCTAGAAATAAGAGGTAAATGTAAGGAAATAATGAGGAGTCTTAAAATATAGAGACAAACACTAAACAGAGAAACCCTTATGAGTCTTAGAAAAAATTAATTGAACCTAATGCAGAAGAGAGATCAACTCAGAAAACGTAGAAATATGAATATAAGTCCATAAAGCTGATTCTTCTTTTTTTTTTGTAAATTTATCTTCAATTGATGAGGCAAAAAATTATTATTTCACTGTTTTAAGGAACTATAGCTCATTCTAATTCATGAAGTATACTCTGTCATTCATGATATGTGGCAAGTTTTAGTTGTTATTGTTGAATAGATGAGATGTTGAAGATTATTATCAATGAGGACCATGTTATTTCCACAGCTCCACATAGATACTATGAACCTAAAATCTGCCTTGGTCTCTGCTGTTTCCAGATTTCTTCTAACGATTCATCACAATCCTAGAAGCTAAGTAATCACAACATGGCCATGTAGTGTCTCTGGTACAATGTCCCTACCACTTTACTAAAAACAGTAATACTTTTATATGACTTATGGATGTGAATTACGCACAAAATTTCTTTTGAAGAAAGCTTTTCTATCTCCATCTCGGTGATTTCACTAATTCCTTTGACTTCATTTCTTTTCTGATTTTGTGTTTCAATTTTCAAATCTACAACAAACTAATGTTCTCTTCTACGACCTTATGTGAGTTTTTCTTTTACAATGTAAACTCAGATTTGCCAAACCACGTTATAGTAATAGTACAGCGTGTTATAGCACAATATACAATAGTACAATATAGTATAGTACGATACACAACAGTACACAGGGGCTGGTTGTGAGATGTAGTTTTATACATAAACTAGTCTAACTGGTCAATGTTTGGGTTTCCAGAGAGACTTTCAGTTACCTGAGGGAAGATACTTGTTTAACTGCCTTTTTGTACACTCGAGAGCAGCTGCCTGTTACTATGTCTGAAATTCCACAAATATGTGCTAAATGAATGTAAAGTTGTGGGTTTTCTCAAGATGCAAGAAGTCTCTAAACAATTATTCTTTTCTTAAATGTCTCCTATATTTGAAATATAAAATGAGGACACAGTGGAGGCAGCGTGGGTGAGAAAGCACCTGAGGTGGAAGCTAAGTAGGATCTGCCTGGGAAGCTATCCATGAAGAAACTGTAGAGTTCTGTAAGAAATAGAGGTTGGTGACGATAGAAGAAATCAGCTTCATCTGTTTGTCATTTGACATTGAAACAAAATCAGCAAGTAATAGGAAGCTTACAAGACATGTTTTTACTCAGTTTCTAATTATCTGCTCCTTAGAATAATTCTTGAATGTGATGATCTTGCTGACAATATCTCAGTGTAGACATATACCTTTCTGTTCATGCTATTCCAGGTTGAATGATGTGCTTCAAACTAGCATCTTTCTTGGAATCTCAGAATGTGGTATGAAAAGGAGTGATTGCAGACATAGCCAATTACGTTCCTTTATTGTTGAATTGGAGTGAATCTTTAATGTAGTGACTAATATCTTTATAAAAAGAAATGATAGACACAGAGGCATGGCCATGCTTTGGTAGTAAAGAGACTGTAGTAATTCACATAAAGGTAAGAATACAATACAATGATTATAGACTGATCCCCAAAAGGGAGGAGACAAGAAGGGGCCTCATACAGCCTTTAGGGCAGCATGAAAATATTTAAACGCAATAACTTACTTGGCGTCCTCTCCCACCTTCAGGGAATGGCTTTTCTGCATCATTTAATAATATGTACTTTTTCATGCAATAACAATTTATGGAAGATAAATGATTAATTTGGGGGAGTACATGAGAATATTTGGAATTAGATGAGGGAAGAAAAAACATAATTTTTTGAGGGGGGGTGCATTTTATTATGATTTTTAATATTAATTCATTTATTTACTTTACATCCTATCATAGTCACCTCTCACCCCTCTCTTCTCCCTGCTTCTCTTTCACACGTGTTCACTAACATGCATTTACACAAGCACGCACATTTCCCCACACACAAAAATGAACACATTTAGTCTATTTATACAATTCAAATTTTATCTAAACTAGAAAACACTTCCTCCCACAATTGCAGAAGAATAAACAAGAGATGGAGCAAATTTTCCGAATTCCATATTATTGATTTACAATAAATACACATTGACAGTCATGGGCTACAGAATGACTTTATAGTCTGCGATAAGGCGTGCTAATTGCTTTTATTATTCCCAGTTCCTCTTTTGAGATATCTGCTTTAATTCCTCTGAATCCTCTAGGGAGCCTTTTATTTGATATGCAGTTCTTTACCCATATCTTCATTGAGGGAAACTTTGCTAACCTAAGCTTTAAGACCATAATACTGAACAGTGTTTCATAATTCTGTATTCTTCTGACCTTACTTTTTCATACATTAGTTCCCGCTTCATAAATAGCTTATATGAGAATATTTACATTTTGTAAAGTACTTACCATAGCTCATTTTGCTGTGCATCAAGTAAGTTATTACTGAATAGCTACTATGTTTCATATTTAATGAGAGATTAGAAAAATACATGAAAAATACATATAATCATTCTCTTATACACATAGATAGTGGATGAGAAAGATATGATACAAACAACTAATGGGTAGAATTGTCTAGCTAAAGCAAAATGTATGTGTGGTTGTGTGGTGTCGGTGGTGGTGGTGGTGGTGGTGGTGTGTGTGTGTGTGTGTGTGTGTTTGTATTGGGAAGTAAGAAAATACTAAGAAGAACAAATGTCACAGAGAAGAAAATATATTTAGAAACAAGAAAATAAGTATGGTAATTGGGAATGAGTTCATGTCACAGACAAACACTGCTCTCTTTACTAGGGAATGCACATGGGGACTGAGTTGCCCATGGGCTACATCTGAGGAGGGGGTCTATAGTCCTCTCCATGCATGGTGCTTGGTTTATTCATCACTCTCTGCAGGAAACCCTGATCCCAGATTTTTTGGCTGTTTGTCTTCTTGTCCCCTCCAGGTCTGTCATCTCCCACTTCTTTCATAAGATTCCCTGCACTCTGCCCCAAGTTTGGCTATGAGTCTCAGCATCTGCTTTAATACCCTGCTGGGTGGAGTCTTTCGGAGGCTTTCTGTGGAAGTCTCCTGTCCTGTTACCTGTCTTTTCCTACTCTAGATGCCTATCCTGTTTGCCCTTCGGAATGAGGATTAAGCATCTTACCTAGGGTCCTCCTTGTTGTTTAGCTTCTTTAGGACTATAGATTTTAGTATGTTTATCCTATATAATAATATGAGATCTATTGGCTTAAAATTTAATTTTATGAACTCATTACAGCTTCAAGAAAAAAAGAGAGTTTTAGCAATACTATTAAATTTTACCTTTCGGAGATGAAATTGACATGGAGAATCAAAAAATCAATGTACAACTAGTAACTATTTGGTGAATGACTGAGTTCAACACAATTTAAAGAAAAAGAGTAAGGTATGCTTGTGCATACCCACTTTCACACAATAAAGAAGGAGCTATTTAAACATTCAGGCTTGGTAGAAAGATGTCCTAGAGGCCTAATCAACACCTGAAGAATAATTGATATTTGATGGTTGTGAGCAGAAAGAGAGTCAGTTTTTTGTTTGATGGATACTCATAGGTCACTCTTGCATAGTGCATGACCCCTCACCCAAGATCATATGAGCATCCTTGATTGAGTTCATATGTTTTAAAAAATATACAAAATTGAAAGGGAACTGTGTTGTTGTGGAGCCCAGGAGAAATTAGAGGGAGGAAACAGGAGATGGATATGAAAAAATTTCATTGTATACATGTATAAAATTTTCAAACAAAAATTTAAAAATTAAAAAAAAATCCATGTCTTGGTTTTCATATTTATAAAATGTATAGAAAACTGAATGAATTAGAATGAAGAGAGAGACACATCATTTCAAAGAAACCTATATTTCTTGTCTGGTGAATATTAAAATCAGTATGACTACAGAAGTAATTTTTAAATTATAAGTCACATACCTTCCATATAAGGGATCCTTCCTCACCAAGATTGAAAACCCCATCAACCTCCAGTAACAGATGAATAGATTCACTCTGGCTCTACACTGGTCAATTCTCTTTAAAATTGCTGAGATGCCTTACTGCTTTACAGAGATTTGTAATATATCAAAATATATAATCCAGCAACACATTTTATGGCCAAGCATAACAAATGCATATTCTTCAGTCCTAAAACTCTTAGCACAGCATTGCAAAATAAAGGCGCAAAAATATTAATTTTCATGCTCAAAATGTTAAAAATGTTAAATTTCTGAGATCCTCTGAGAGTTATAATGTCTTTCTGGAGACATTGTAAGAAAACAATCATGGTTTGAAGAAGAAGTTCATGAGTGCAAGAGAATCTTTGCCAACTATGTATCTAACAGAGGATTAATACATAGAATAAAGAACAACAAAAAAAAGGAATCAAGAACTTATAAAAAACTATTTAAAATGAGTTGTATATATAAGCAGAGAATATTCTATATAATAAATAGAAATGTCTGAAAAACTTTTAAAAAGTGTTCATCTGGGGTCCATGAAAATGACCAAACATTCCAGGCTATAGCAAAGGCTATTAAGTATTCACCACAAATTGATGGTAATATTCCATTGCTGAATACAACTCTTAGATAGGTCATTGAATATTAGGAAGTCAACATAGAGCCTTCACACCTACTGACTAGACTTCATGGTACTGGAATACATCTGCTCCCAGGCAGAGAACAACCAACAAATTAGCAACAAAACCTGTAATCTCCCTTTGTTCGTTGTCTGAAAGATATGATGGTGTGATAAAGGCACATGTTATCAGAATAAACAACCACTTTCTGATTGACTTTAAGGACCCCTCCTGGAGGTGAAATCTGACACTGCTCATTTGGCCAAGAATCTGAGATATACCACATGGACTTGGGGGAAAACCAAATTTTATTGTTCTGCTAAAGGTCAAAGCAATGAACACACTCATTAACAATGGTCTGCTGTACTCATAGATTAGTGCCTTGCTCAGCCATCATCAGAAAAGCTTCCTTTTGAGGAAACAGGAATTAACACAGAAATTTACAACTTGACAGTGTGCAGAGAGTGAGAGATTTGGAAATATTCAGATCTAAATAGTATGTCTTCATCAAACTTGCATTCTCATAGATGTCCAGCCCAATCGTCATAAAAGATGCTTTTTCCAGCAGTTCTTGGGAACAGATACAGAGACCCACAACCAAAATAAGTAAGACCTGGGGGAACCAGGTGGAAGAAGGGAAGGACTGAAAGACCCAAAGTGGTCTAGACTACCAGGATAAAATGGCACACAGAATCAACTAAGCAGGGCTCACAGAGGTTCACAGAGACTGAAATGGCAATCATGGAATCTGCATGGCTCTACCCTAGGTCCTCAGTATCCATACTGTGCTTGTTTCGCTTGGGTTTTTTGTGGGACTCCCAGTAGCTAGAATAGGGGTTGTCTCTGAGTCTTTTGCCTGCTTTTGGGACCCTTTACCTTCATTGTGTTGCCTTGTCTAGCCTTGATATGAGGGTTCATGCCTAGTCTTACTGCGTCTTGTTATATCGTGTTCATTTGGTATACATGGGTGACCTGCTCTTTTCTGAAGGGAAACAAAGGAGCAATGGATCTTGGGGAAAGGAAACATGTGGGAGGAATTGGGAGGAGTGGAGAAAGAGGAAGTTACAACAAATATGTAATAGATGAGAGCAGAATAAATTTTAAAAAATAAGGAAGCTATTTATGATACCTCAACAATATCTGTGCTTGAATAAGACCTGGACAATGACAATACCAACAAACCTGCTGATGTAGATGCCAATCTACTTTCCCCTATACACATACAGGTTTCAAGCCTTTTACAGGCAAGAGACACTCCCCTCCATCTCCAGCATGTCCAATCTCACAGTCCCCTGCGAGGTCTGATAAATGAGAGAAACACCATTGCTGATTTGACTGCCTCTACAGGAACATTCAGAACAACATACCTATTTCTCAGTTCCAGAGAATGATAATAATATTCTACTCTTGTGCATCTCTTATTACTACTGCAGATTAACAAACTATGGGCCTAACCCCTGAGGCCTCAAATCCAATGTCTTATGGCAAATTGATGTCACCTATATCCCCCCAGTTAGGCAGACAAAAAAATATGTCTTTGTTACCATTGACACATACTCATATTTAATTAGGCTACAGTCAAAACAATAGCAAAATTAAAAAGCTTAACTCACCACATGCTTTCTACCTCTGCTGTCATGAGCATTCCCCAGCAGATAAAATCTGACAATGACCCCACATTTACTAGCTTTCAATTCAAAACCTGCTCACAATGAAAAATTGCCCACCTACAAGCAGAATTTTAATTCAGAATATGGCTACTCAGGCAAGAGATCATATCCAAAGACCTTCTAGTTTTATAGTTTTATATTTCAAGCTGCAATACAGACATGCCTTTTCAACCAAAAGACAGAGGCAAGTAGATCTTTGAGTTCAAGGCCAGCCTGGTATAGAGCAAGTTTATAGTAATGAAAAGCTTAGGTCCAGGAGTGATGGTACACACTTTTATTTTTTTGGTACACACTTTTAATCCCAGCACTCAGGAAACAAAAGCATACAGATCTCTGAGTTCCATTTCAAGCAGTGCAGTTCAGAGTGAGTTCAGAAGCTACATGGGTGAGTATGTATTGAGAATGAGTGAGTGTGAGAGAAAAATAAATTTAAAAAAAGGGAAGTTATTCATGATACCTTAACAATATCCCTGCCTGAACAAGACTTGGACAATGACAATACCAAAAAAATAATTAATAAATAAATAAACAAACAAACAAACAAATAAATAAATAAATAAATAAATGAAAAACAACAACAACAAAAAACATGCTGGTATGGAAGTACAAAGCATATGGAGCCCCAACTATAACACAAAGAATTACATGCAACTAATGACTGCTGAGACAGGGAAACTTAATCTTCCTCAGGGATCAGCCCCTAAACAGTTATCCAATAACAAGTTGTCTGCACTTAAATAATATTCAGACAAGCAGTACTGAATGGACTTAGTATACATGTACATATATATGCATATACATCTATCTATCTATATATGATGTACATGTGTGTGTCGTGAATTTGAGAGATGATGGGGGCATAGGAGAGGAGATGGAAGGAGAGGACATGGGAAGGAGGTTGAAAGATGAAAGAAAATGAGGACTGATGTAATTATATTTTAATCACAATTTTTATAAATATAGAAAATATTAATTATTCACCATCAAACTAAGACAGTTTTGATCCTTCACATAATGTATGTTCCAGTTACTGCTGAGAGGGATATGAAGGTCTATTACAAATATCACCAATGTAACATGGGTTTAAACTCATACTGTTTCTGAACTGAAAACAACATTATGTTTCTTTATTTGGGGCTTCATGAGAGAGGAAATTTGACCTGGAGTAGTGAGCAATGGTAGACAAAGCAACATTTGCAGTCACTGACAGAGCTGAGCAGTATAAGTAATGTCACCCAAATTTTAAATAGTTTGTTCACAAGTTTTAGTCCACACTTTTCATGGACTGCTCTAGTTAGAAACTTTCATAGTTATGACTATTAAGAGAAATGATGCATAGAATAGCTCTTTTTACGATTTTCAAATTCACAATTGATCTAAATCTCTATTCTCAAAAGAAGCATTTTGTTTGACATGTCATTCAGCTTTGAAACATCATTTTACTCTTTAACAACAACATGAAATCATTGTGTTCAGTGTTCCAGTATCATAGAAGATAGCTGTTATTTAAGTAAGTGCCTTGTTTGAGTATGCATATTCGGTTTCTAGCCCAATATATTTACTTCTTACAATTGCTTTAGAAATTGAATCTGGCCATATTTTTTGGTTATTTTTAATTCCCTATTTTCTTTGCAATCCAACATCTAACCCAATTCCAGAAAAAAAAAATGCCACATTTATCCATGTCTATTCAAGTGAGCTATTAGAGGCTGTTAGAAAAAAGAACACAGAACATGGGCAGATTGCCATTTTTTTCTCCAATCCAAAAAAAAAAAAAAAAAAAAAAGAAAAAATACACATTTTTTTCTCAACAAAAAAAAAAAAAAAAAAAAAAAAGCATAAGTACACAACCTTTTTGCTACATAAGACATACTATTCCTAATACATGATAAAAATAATGTTCTTTCTTTATTACAGACTCTAAGACCTGAGTTAGTTCAATGATGACTCACTTTGGGTCAAGTGTAATCATCTGTAGAAATGAGAAAGGTCTTGTGGGGCATTGATAATTATGTACTGAGTTTTGTAATTTTTAGTAGTATCGTTTTTTACATTATCTACAGTTGATTTAAACAGTTTCATTTGAAACCCAGTAAATGTTGTTGAATAAATGCTTATTAAATTGTAAAGAGGGTGGAAAATAGATAAATTCATATGCATATATTTATACACGCACATCACATTTTGGAGATAACCTGTTAATGAGTTAGTGTGAACCACAGGAATATTTCTGTAGTGCTTAAGTCACAATTGTCATTTCTGTACCTCATATTTGAGATAAAAACCTGCTTTCTCTCTGGATAAGGAAAACTGTCAGAAAGAGGAGTGAATACTAATCCTAGGCTTTAAGCATAAGAGGAGAATCTTCCCTGAGGAAGATGAATGAGGAAAAAAAATACTTTAATTAATTCTATGGAGAAGGAATCACAGAAAGCAATGCAAAGAAGGGTTTTGGGAGCTTTCGGAATTATCACAGGAAAATCCCAGTGTCTGTTGCATGGATAGACATCCTTTTACCCACATGGGTAATTGAAGGTATTGTGATGCAGCACTGAGTCCATTAAGGTCTGGAACAAAGGCCTCTGTTCTCTATGGTTGAGTTTCCTTGCCCATTAGCAGGTAACAGAGGACATTAGCAGTGACAGTGTTTTATTTGCAGTGCTCTACTTCTGCTCTCTATTCATTCGTCGCCACAGCTTGTGGGACATTTGCAGTAACATTCTATAGAGATCATTGCCTAATCACTTTAACCCACTGTGAATATTCAAAACTAAAATAAAAAATTGATATCTGCTGTCAGTTTGAAGCTGACTGATAGCTGATAGAAATTGTCTTCTATTAAATACAAGCATTTTTACTAAATATCAGACTAGGAAATTAATTGGCATTATTGAAGAAAGATGTACACAAGATCTTGCTATAATAGAATTATAAAACCAGAACACTGTTTAGGCCATACCACTTCAGCAAGCTTATTCTATATCACCTAACATGAATGAATATTATACCCATACCAATTATATATATATAAGCATGCATAAGTCCATACCAAATGGGACCTTGGAGCTAAAAGTAAAATTGTGCATATGCTCCCATCCCTAATCCAGAAGCTACCTCCAACTGATAATTACTTGCTAATGAAGATTTGGTTTTCTCTAACACTCTCACTGCGGGAAACAAACTACTTTTAAGTGTAGGCTGCATGCACAGCAGTATTTGGAACACAATATGATAAAATAATGACATTGTGTGTATGTCCCCTTTATGTATATAATATGGCTTTTGATTCTGGGTTTTTATGATATTCCAGAGTGTCTAACTATTGATCTAAACACAGGCTATTGGTTTTAGGATGTTTCCATTTCTTTCTCAGGCTGAATTTTTTTTCTAATTTCTGAGTATAAAATAATCTCAGTTTTTCATAGAAGACCATCTTACAGAGCACACAGTGGTTCCTCTTATCTGTGGCTAGAATTCCATACATTTATGAAAATGTACATACGAAAGGTTATATAATAAATGAAAAGTATGTCAGTCCCTGCATTTGTATTAGTTTCTGTTTCCTCGGGGGGGGGGGTCTTTTCCTTTTCTTTTTTTTATCACATTATTATTATATTCTATCATATCACATCATATTATTATCTCTTAAAAGCCTGTTTGTTTTCTAATTATACACAGAAAGGGGGTGGATCTGGTTGGGAAGGGAAGTAGGAAGGATCTGGTAGGAGTGGAGGGAGGAGAAACTTTATTTGGAATATTTTATATGAAAAAAATCTATTACAATTAAAAAGATATTACTGACATACTACATTTTTTTAAAACAGTATCACTATACAATCAATTCATTTTTTTTTTGAAAAAATGTTTTGTCTCTGACATGACCTCAGTGGCTGGCTCTTCGATTACCTTACTCTCAGGGATGCAGCCTTGCCAGGCCACAGAGGAAGATAAAGCAACCAGTCCTGATGAGACCTGATAGGCTAGGTTCAGATAGAAGGGGAGGAGGACCTCCCCTGTCAGTGGACTAGAGGAAGGGCATAGAGAGAGAAGAGGAAGGGAGGGTGGGACTAGGAGGAGATGAGGGAGGGGGCTTCAGCCTGGATACAAAGGAAATAAATTATAATAAATAATAAATAAAAAGAAAAATGTTCTAATCATATAAAAATGAATAATGACAATTCCTAGCTAGTATTACAGTAGTCTTTTTCTATTACTTGAGGGACATTTAGAGCACATTTAATACTCGCAGCCACAGTTTACTCTATACCAGATAAGTAGTACATTTCTATGCATATATTTATATGATAAAACAATGTGTATTAACAAAAACAGATTAATAGCACTAAATAATGCTACAAAATCCACTAATTATAAAATATCCTATAATTTATTTAATTTTTATGGATTAATTCTGAGGATTTTTCATTTATTATGAACTGAGTACAATAGACTATGCTTACATGAAACCATGAAATTCTAACCACAGATAAGATGGAATCACTGTCTTCTATATAGAAGATGGTCTTCTATAGTGCCCAGGGAGGAGGCTACAGCTGAGATACAAAGTGAATAAACTGTAAATCCTAAGTCAGTATACTCTACTACATATACCTGACTCAAACTCTAGCTAAAAACTCAAGCAAAATGTAGTTTATAAAGATACATGTGTACATTTTCATGTACGTGGACTCTTAAACCCACATTTGTATTCCATGTTCATTTGCACAAACATTTTGTTATCCATATGCTTCCAGAGTACTTGCATGCCTGACATTGATTTCTCTGACAATGCTTTAAATGGTTTCTTCAATTTTGTAAGAAGGTTGAAATCTCCACAGGTTTTTCTTATGCACAGTCAGAATCCATCAAGGAATACTACTTTCTACTTAGTACTTATTCAGGAATAACTATATTGGCAACAATATTCTTTTGTTATACCAAAAGTATAAATGTGTATAATATAATTCAACAAACAATTCATTATTTTATTTTATTTTCATCATTAATGGTTCTTACGTTATGATTATCTAGCAAGAAAATTATGTATTGTTTGAGATTGGTTATGGCTATATGCTCCCAGCACCACTGTTGCTACAGACCCAAAATGTGTCTGGAGACCATCTCACTTTCTAAGTAGTTATGCTACAGTGTAAGTGCAGCCCTGATATCTAGAGTCATTATGGGGAAAACTTGCTAGATATCACATAACTGGTACGTAAATATTCTCCAGGTGGTGTACCATAGTCAGTTCTCATTTTCCCCAGTCCATGTGACTGAAGTATGTTGAAGTCCATCATATTAGATAAACTTGGATTTTCAATAGCATAAACCTTAAGCATTTAATATGTCATTACTATGCATTAAACTATGACACACTAAGTCATATACTAATATAATGGGCAAGGCATTGTTCTTTGTCCAGTTTTTAAGAAAACTTTTACAAATTTAATTAAGTAGATTAATTGGTCCTTTGAAATGTTTTAACTTATTTTGACAATATTATGTAAAGCAGGATGGGTTTTTTAAGACCATGGTCATAGTACATAAGACATGCAATTATTATAGATAAACATCTCTTATTTAGAATGAATATAACTAATTTGAAGCAAACAAATATAAAAGGAGATTTGGGGGAAACATATAATACGTTCTCAAAAAGTTAATGTTCTGAAAGTAGGACCCAGAACAATTCTGTATAACCAAATAAAACTGAAGCTCCATAAGTAATTTCACAGGGATAAAAGCTATGAACTTAATGATCTGGAATCATCATCTAAAACTGTAAGATTCTTACACTATATGGTTTTGAAAAAATGAGAATAAATGAATGAGTAATGCGATCCAGAGCATAAAGATATTAGATGTTAATTTTAGAAATATTCACAGCAGGTTGACTAGATTAAACATTTTTTGTTGTTGTTGTTCAGAGAATCTATTGCTGTCTCCAAATTACATGCAGTAAAATAAGAACAGCTGGTTCTCTTTTATTGGTTTCCATACAAAATGATTATTTTCCACTGGGTAATTACTGACTGATTTATTTCCTATATCCATTTGCTCACACGTTAATGTCCCTAAGTGCTTAGAGTAGGTCACAGTTTGCAAGTAAATGTGTTTGAAATGCATAAGTTACACTTATGATCAATGTGTCAGACTTTTTAATACATTTTCAATCATTGTATAAAGATATATTACATTCAATTTTCCAGGACAATTTAAATGGAACCAAATGAAATAGAAACACTTAGATAATACCAACCATGATAACTGAGCACAAAGAAGCCACTTGTTGTGAAGTCACTGTGGAACTTGATTAGAATTTGATTTGAAGTGCTATATACTGATTCCAATGCAGTATTGCCACTGAATTGACCGATCTGGGGAGAATTTTGGTCAGGTCCATCCCTATTAGACAAAGGTTGGGGCAGGAGAGAATAATACTGATGTTTTATATGTATTTTTAAAAAGGTGTTGCATATAATCACATATTATTACATTAGGAGAAAAGTAAAATAATCTTTGAATCAAAATAATATTGGTATACCATTCACCTACACACGTAATAACATGCTAAAATATGAAGCATAAATGGTTTATGTTTTACCCAAACAAAATGCACTCAAAATAACTGTAATAAATTAATGGATTTTAGTTTCAACTGGTATTCAAAATCTCTTAAAGTTGTGATGTCTTCTGTTTCTTTGACAGCAATCTTGAGATCAGACTTAAAATTAATGCTTCTACAACACACGCAGTATTTATTTCTGTAATTAATTCAAAGAATTTCTTTATATTTTAACAAAGTTACTTCGTCTAATACAATAATAGTATAATTATTTTGCTGTACAATAATTTATTATGACAAGAATTTAATAGCCATATAATAAAATTATGATCTGAATAGATGATCTTAAATTTTACCAGATTTTATAAATAGAAGATGTTCTTAGATATACTCTGGCAATTGCCTGCTTTATGCATTTCCTAATAATGCCTTCACATCTTTTCTTTTGCCCATGAGGCTTTTGCTACTTCATATATTCTAAAATATATTTATTATATATGTCTTATTCTGAAAAAAATAAATCTCACAAAAAAATATACAGCCTCCCTCAATTACTATGTTAGTGGAATTATCTGATGGTAGTTTGTAATAGAAAACCATGGTTTATTTTCATTGTGACCTCATTTTCATTCATAATTTAATCAACTAAAAAGAACAGTACTGACTTACCATACAGTAATGAAGTCATATATGGGTTCTGTTTGAAGAACAGTGAAATTGATGTAGATTCCATTCCCAGGGGGCACTCTTACGAGCCAAAAGCAGTCTTGGAAGTTTGGATACTCATCAGGATATCCAGGAGAGTAAATGGTACCATTCATTGCAGTTATATTTCCACCACAAAGAGCTATGGAAAGCAAGAGATAGCATTTTTTAAATAACAAACTTGTACTAATGAATGATGAAGCTATCATACATTTCTGGCAGTTATAGGACATCTATTTTGTTTTACCTTAGTTGGAAAGAATGTAAAAAGTATAATCATTTTTCAAATAATTTCCACATGAGGTCTATGGCATATTTGTTTCTCTTGGTGATCACAAGGTTCATTACTCATTTAAAATAATATGCATCAATGGATACACAACTTTTCTCTCATAATATATATATATATATATATATATAGCCTATACATATTTTATTTTTTAATTTTTTTAATTTTAATTTTTATTAATTCATTTATTCACTTTGTAGCCCCTGGTTGCTCCCTTCCTTCTCTCCTCCCAATCCTACCTTTACTCCCCCTTCTCCACCCATGCCCCTCCCCCAGTCGCCTGATGGGGAGGTCTTCCTCCCTTTCCTTCTGATCCTAGTCTATCAGGTCTCATCAAAACTGGCTGCATTGTCCTCTTCTGTGGCCTGGTAAGGCTGCTCCCCCCTCAGGAGGAGGTGATCAACGAGCAGGCCAATCAGATTATGTCAGAGGCAGTCCCTCTTCCCATTACTATGTAACCCACTTGGAAACTGAACTGCCATGGGCTACATCTGTGCAGGGGTTCTAGGTTATCTCCATGAATGGTCCTTGGTTGGAGCATCAGTCTCAGAAAAGACCCTTATGCCTGGATTTGATTTTTAAATGTTTCAACAGTATTTTTATAGACTGGGAAGTCAAATTAAGTAGCTGTATCTTTATTTATCTTCTTACAGTACTGATGTTGAAAATATAAACACCCTCCTCCACTCACACATAAAAAAGTTCTAATGTGTCTAAGTTGTTAATGGTTTATATTCTCAGTGGAAGCTTAATATTGTTGCTATTAATATAATCTGTATTCAATGTGGGGTTTTTTTTGTTTTTGTTTTTTGTTTTTTTTTTCTTTTTGGCCTTTCAGGTTATTAAAAAAAAATCCTCAACTAAAAATAAAACGACACTATCATTCTATAGAGAATAAGACAAGCAAAAATGCCCCCCACAAGAAGCGCTGACAAATGCCATCATCTAAAATGTAGCCCCTTCTAAAAGCATACCTTCACACCTTGGCAGGGCACGGTTCCAGTTGCGACTGACTCCATGAAGACACGTGAGAGCGGAGTTGCCAACTAATGTGTATCCTGGGAAACACTCAAATGAAATGGTTTGGCCCACAGTAAAATCACTTCCAATTACAAACCCATTTCGAAATGGACGAGGATCAGGACAGCTTTGCAACTGATAGGCTGCGGAAAAAATGAGAAAGAACAGTTTTGTTTTTTTTTTTTTTTTTTTTCCTGAATTGTATAGACCATAAATTTCTAACTTAGTAATCAGTAGGATACTGTTTAGGTTAGTTACTGCATAAATAGTAATCTGGGCTTACGGTAACAGCTATCAGAGGAAGAGAATGGGAGTTTTTTCTCATCTGTAATTTTCATATTTAAAATAATAATTTATAAAAATGCATCAGCTGACTTACCCGCTGGTGCAATTTTTCTAAATTATGAACATGAATAGAGATGCAAATTCTTCCTACAGCCACAATTTTAATCGAACATAATGGGATCCTCTAAATAGAATGTAACTGCTTCTTGGTTATGCCACTTTTACATAGAATAAAAAAACAGACAAACAAACAAAAAAACTACACACATGTAAGCCTAAATTTCTGTCTCTTGAATTTTAAAATATTTTCTCAAATAAACAACCTGAAATAACTCTTCTAAACTTTAAATTTTGATTACTGTGAGTTTTTAATACTTAGATGCATGTTCTCACTCTCTTTTTAATTAAGATAATGTTGCATATTTGTTTGTCATTGATTGCAGAGCCATCATAATTTCCTTCCAAACTATAGGTGCTTTGTAAGCAGTATTGAATACATTTTATAATTATGAACTTCATAAATTTCTAAAGCTATTTGAAGCTTTGTTATTAAGAGTTGGCAGTTCCTACATTGTGATTCATATCCATTGGTAGCATAAGTCTCAAGGAACCCAATACACTTCCAGCTATGTCCTGCACCAGGCACTCACATGGCTCACATATGTACAGGTAAGCAAAATATTCATAAACACAAAGTAAATGTTCAATTATATGTCTAGAGTATACCACATAATGGCTCTGGGTTTTCTAGTAGCCCAGAAGAGAAAAAAAAATTATCTATTTTTGAAATAATTAATTTCTTCAAGATTAAAGCTAGTTCTATATTTCATAGAGATCCTGAAGTGTTCTATTGGTGTAAGCATCTAACATAATTCAATAAGCAATACAAAGACCCCATTTCCAAGACATACTTCTAAAAATAACGTAGATTCATGGTATTTTTAATAATTAGGCAGATATGCAACAGAATTTTAACATTTCCATCCCTTTCATTCATTATAACCATTTTGTATAGATTATCATTTTAGATTTATAAGAACAGAAGTAATATAAAATAATAAGTAAATATCTTGAGTAATTATTCATGATATATATAATGATATATACTTTACAATAATTTTAAAGCATGAAATTCAACTTGAGTTTTCTAGAATATTCTACCCATATCTATTTTATGTTAATGGAGAAATGAGCAGAGGGCCTAGACTGCACTAGCTTAAACAGGGATTTTCAGGAATTGGGTCTAGCTCAACTTCAACCTAAAACCTTCCTCAATGGAAATAAAGACACTGTTCAACATCATTTAATGTTTTCATGAACATAGGTCTAATGTAATACAGCCATCAACATGTTTATTTTAAATCATTCTGGCAATACAAACAAAAGTGATTACGCATTATCATTATGTATTATATACTATTATTTTATTATATGTATGCCTTAAACATAAACTTATCTTAAAATAATTTCAGGTATACAATGGAATACTACTCAACTACTAAAAACAAGAAAATTATGAAATTTGCAGGCAAATGGATAGAAGTAGAAAAGATCATCCTGAGTGAAGTAACCCAGAAACAGAAAGACATGCACAGTTTATACTCACTTATAGGAGGATATTAGACATATAATATCTGATAAATACACAAAAATCTGTAAGACCTAAAGATAATTCTAAATGCTAATAGGACCATAGGGAGTGTTCTTTAATCTGAATCAGAATGGCAAACAGGATAAACACCAGAAGCAGTGGAATTGAAGAAAGAAGTTGGGAGCCTACTATAGAGGGTTCTCTGAAAGGCTCCACCCAACAGAGGATCAAAGCAGATGCTGAGACTCACAGGCAAATTTTGGGCAAAGCATGACGCTCATGGAAGAAGACAGGGTGGGGATAGAAGGACATGGAGGGGACAGGAGCCTCACAAGAAGACCAACAAAAAAAATAAATCTGAGCCCAGGGGGTCCTGCAGAGACTGATGAACCAACCAAGGACCATACATGGAGAGGACCTAGAACCCCTGGAAAGATGTAGCCAAATGACAGCTCAGTCTCCATGTGGGTTCCCGAGTATGAGGAGCAGTGGCTGCCTCTGTCGTGAATTTGGTTGCCTACTCTTTGATCACTTGCCCCTGGAGATGCAGTCTTAACATGCCACAGAGGAAGAGGATATAGGCAGTCCTGATGAAACTTGACAGGCTATAGGCAGATGGCAAAGGAGGAGAACTCTGCCTTTCAGTGGACTGGGGGAATGGGATAGAGGGGAAGCAAAAGGAAGGGTGGGACAGGGAGGTGTTGAGGAAGGGGGCTTCAATCAGGAAAGATAATGTGAAAAATAAATAAAATTAAAATTAAAAAAATAAGTTTATGTGTAATGTAAGATGAATGAATTTTCAACATTCAGCTTCATTGTAAATTAAAAATTTATTCACAACATCTAGCTTTCAATTCTTAAATTATGTTGTCTTAATTTAATTATTATTTTGAAAAACTAAAACTTTAATTTTAGGGAGAGATCCAAGATGGTGGCATGGATCATACACTGCGTCTGATCAGCAGGACTGTACACGAACCAACAAACCAAACTGTGGGCCCCAAAACACCAGCAACTATATTTCTCAGGGAACAGGAAACGCCACTGTGAGGTAAACAATTGGTTACTACCAGGTCACCCAGATAACCCCGAGAGAAGTTTCTGGCTTCCCGAAGGCAAGCAGTCTGCAGAGGCTAACCACAAGCCTGCATGCTGTGCTCACCAACAAGTGGATACCTTTTGGGTACTGGAGTTGGGGGCAGGGCATGCACCTCCAACCTCAGGTCTCCTGACACCTGTGAGCCACAGAAACAGTGCAAAGCTCAACCTGTCCCACTAGGGAGAACAACCAAACCTTTGGGGTCCCTGGTTCTCCAAGATGGCTGTGCCCAGCAAACACAGTGTCTGAGCACAGTGGCTGGACAATTGCAGATTATTAACCACAGATCAAGAAAATCAGTGGGTGGACAGCTGTCTCCTGGACTTCCCCTGGTCAGAGGAGAGCCCCTTGGCTCCTGAGAAGGTGAGTTAGTCCACAGGATCATATACCTGAGGAGAACCACAACGATTCCCTGAGAACCACCCACCAGTCAATGACCATACCCACATATCTGAGGAGGGCTCCTGCAGGAACAACCAGCTTCTTGTTCAGGGCTATTCCTACCCTGCCCCACCCTGCCCCCTCCAGGACTCCAGTGGACACCAGAAACTACCAGCCAAAGTGAGGAACAACCAGACGGCTAAAGGCAAGCTTAAAAACACAAGAACTAAAAGCCAAAGCAACATGTCATCTCCAGAACCAAGTTATCCCAAGGCAAACAGCTTTGGATATATTAACACAACTGAAACACAAGACCTGAAATCTATGCTTATGAAGATGATAACAGAGGAAACAAATAAAATCTATAAAGAAATACAGAGAGATACAGTCAGATTGAAGCCATTAAAGAGGCCTAAAAAGAGGAAATGAAAAATCGTTCAAAGAAATAGAGGAAAAACAAACAGGTAAAGGAAATTAATAAATTGGTTCAATATCTGAAGATGGAAATTGAAACAATAAAGAAAGCACAAACTGAGGCAATCCTGGAAAGAGGGAATGGAGAGAAGAAAACAGGAACTACAGAAATAAGCTTCTTCAACAGAATTCAAGAGATGGAGGAAATAATCTCAGATGTAGAAGATACAATGGAAGAAATTGATGCATCCATCAAGGAAAAATGTTAAATCTAAAATAATCCTGACACAAAACATCCAAGAAATTAAGGAGACCATGAAAAGATTAAACCTAATAATAGTAACATCAAGATACTTTATGTAGTTTTTGGTTATTGTTGTTTTTTCATAGCTGTAGTGAAGGGTGTTGTTTCCCTAATTTTATTCTGAGCACGTTTGTCTTTTGTATACAGGAGGGCTACTGGTGTTTTTGAGTTATTTTTGTATCCAGCCACTTTGCAGAAGATATTTCTCTGCTGCAGAAGTTTCCTGGTAGAATTTTTGAGTCACTCATATCATCTGTGAATAAAGATACTTTGACTTTTTCCTTTCCAATATGTATTTCCTTGATCACCTTTAGCTGTCTTTTTGTTCTGGCTAGGACTTCAAGTACTATACTGAAGTGATTACAGAGAGAGTGGGCAGAATTGTCTGGTTACCGATATCAGTGCAATTCATTTTAGTTTCTCTCCATTTAGTTTGATGGTGGCTATAGGCTTGATGTTCATTGCACTTACTATGTTTTAGTATGTACCTTGTATGCCCGATCTCTCCAAGACTTTGTACATCAGTGAGTGTTGGATTTTGTCAAATGTATTGCTGGCATCTACAGAGATGATCATTTGAATTTTTTCTTTTTGAAATTTTAAGGATGCCTCTGTCATGAACTCAGTTGCCTGTTCTTTGATCACTTGCCCTTGGCAATATAGCCTAGCCGGGCCCCAGAGGAAGAGGATCCAGGCAGTCCTGATCATGTGTTTTTTTTTTTTTTTTTTTCTTTCAGTGCATTTATATGGTGAATTACATTGATGGATTTTTGTGTATTGAGCCATTCCTGCATGCCGGGATGAAGCCTCTCATGCAACTAAAACTGGACCTCAACAATGCCCAAAATAACAAAAAGCCTACACACACATGGAAACTGAACAACTCCCTACTCGATGACAAATGGCTTAGGAAAGAAATAGAGAAAAAAAATTAAGGGTTCCCTAAAATTCAATAAAAACATAGGTATAACATACCCAATCTTATGGGACACAATGAAAGCAGTGCTAAGAGGAAAGTTCATAGCACAAAGTAGCTTCATGAAGATATTGGATACTTCCCATACAAGCTACTTAATGGCAAACCTGAAAACCCTAGGGAAAAAAAAAAAAGAAACAAACACACCCAGCAGGAGTAGATAGATGGAAATATTCAAACTTAGGGCAGAAATCAATAAATATAAAACAAAGAGAATAATTCAAACAATCAACGAAACCACGACATTCCATTTACCAAAGTTGAATCAACATCAGATAAATGATTTAAATATTCCTATATCCCCTAAGGAAATAGAAGCAGTCAGCAGAATCTCCCAACTGAAAGAAGCCCAGGGCCAGACAGGTTCAGTGCAGAATTCTACCAGACCTTCAAGGAAGAGCTAATACCACTATTCTTCAAACTAATTCACAAAATAGAATTGAAAGGAACATTACCAAACTCATTCTATGAAGCCACAGGACTAAACAGAGAATTCTCAATAGAGAATTTTGACTTTCAGAGAAACATTTAAATAAATGCTCAACATCGTTAATTATCAGAGAAATGCAGATCAAAATGACTAAGATTCCATCTTATACCCATTAGAATGGCTAAGATAAAAAACTCAAGTGACAGCACATGGTGGTGAGAATGTGGAGAAAGGAGAACACTCCTCCATTGCTGGTGGAATTTCAAACTCGTATAACCACTTTGGAAATCAATCTGTTGCTTTTTCAGACAATTGAGAACAGTGCTACCTCAAGACCCAGTTATCCCACTCTTGAGCATATACTTGAAAGATGCTCAACTATACAAGGACATTTGCTCAACAATGTTCATAGCAGCTTTATTCATAATAGTCAAAAATCTGGAAACAGACTAGATGCCCCTCAACTGAGGAATGGCTACAGAAATTGTGGTACATTTACACAATGGAATACTACTCAGCTATTAAAAACAAAGAAATCATGAAATTTTCAGGCAAATGGGTGGAACTAGAAAAGATCCTGAATGAGGTAACCCAGAGGCAGAAAGACATGCATGGAATATACTCACTTATAAGCAGACATTAGCCAAATAATACAGGATAACCATAATAAAATCTGCAGACCTAAAGGAGCTAAATAATAAGAAGGACCCTAGAGAATGCTTAATTCTCATTCAGAAGGGCAAATAGAATAGAAACCAGAAGCAGTTAAAGAGAGGAAACAGGACAGGAGCCTACCATAGATATCCTCTAAAAGACTCCACCCAGCAGAGGATTGAAGCTCACAGCCAAACTTTGGAAAGAGTGCAGGGAATCATAAGAAAGAGTGGGGAAATAGAAAGACCTGAAGGAGACAGGAGCTCTAGTAGAAGATCTATAGAGCTAACAAATATCAGTCCATGTGTCCTGCAGGAACTGATGCACCAACCAAGGACCATGAATAGAGAGGACCTAGACACCCTGCTCAAACGTGGCCCATAGGCATCTCAGACTCCATGGGGGTTCACTAGTAAGAAAGCAGGGGCTGTTTCTGACATGGACTCTGTTACCTGTTCTTTGATCACTTCCCCCTAGCGACAGAGGAGTCACAGAGGAAGAAGATACAAGCAGTCCTAAAGAGACTTGATAAGCTGGGGCCAGGTGGTAGTGAAGGAGAATATTTTTTTCTGAGGACTAGGAGAGGAGAATAGGGGGAAAGAGAGAGGGAGTGTGGAACCATGAGGAGATGAGGAGGGGCCCCATTGGGATGTACAATGAATAAATTACAAAAAAGAAAATTTCAAACTTTTTTCTTGTCAGTATTTTGAGCTAGCAGAAAATGAGGTGAGTGCATGATTTCTAAAAATCTCCCTAATTCAGGTTTGCTTGGTTTAGCTTCTTTTATCTTCTAAGTCAACTACAATACGCTCATATGACAATAAATATCCCCTGGCATGATATCCAAGGTCTTGCCTATGCTTACCAACCTGCTACTATGAAACTAGCCCTGGTTAAGAGTACTGAAATGCAGTACTTTTGTGGAATTTTATAATTCATCTTACCTTGATACACAATATGAAATCCCTGTTTGTTCTGGGAGTAGTCACTGTGAAAATACAAACTTGTTTCATGGGTTGTGCTAAACAGGGAAGATGGTATTTGAGGACCACTAAGCCGTCCAATAACAGTACTAGTTTCTGAAGATCCACTCCGTACCTCCAAGTAATCATGTATTGTTTCTGTAGAAAAATTTACAAACTGGAGATGTACACCTAAAAAAGGAAGAGCAAATACAGTGCTGCTTTCATATTTAACCACATTGCATACATGTATAAAGAGCAACACAAACACTCAAATTTGCATCTGTGTACTTAGATGTGTTTCCATTTATTTCAAAAAGCACAGTCACAAGATATGTACATGGTGGCACATGATCGTGATACTGGGGAGATGGAGGGTAAGGGTTAGGGGTGCAGGACTTTCCAGGCTGTGTATTGAGTCCAAGGCCAACTGAGGGTAATAATACCACAAAACAAAACAAAATATTACAACTTTTCTTGTCTTTGCAAAAGTCTTAGCTTTACTAAAGTAAGTACTTTACTAAAGTAAGTACTCTGAGTACTTGCTCATTCTTATATTCTTAGGCTTAATAAATGTTAAATTAAAATATTAGCCATTTTTTTATTTATTATAATTTATTCAGTTTGTATCTCAGCCATAGCCCCTCCCTTTTCCCCTCCCAATCCCAGCCTCCCTCCCTCTTCTCCTCTCATGCCCCTTCACTAGTCCACTGATAGGGGAGGTCCTCCTCCCCTTTTCTCAGACCTTAGCCTATGAGGTCTCAGGTCTCATCAGGAGTGGCTGCACTGTTGGCCTCTATAGCCTGGTAAGGCTGCCCCGCCCCAGGGATTAGTAATCAAAGAGCCAGCCACTCAGTTCACACAGGGACAGTCTCTGTTCCCCTTACTAGGGAAACTTGTACACTGAGCTGCCATGGGATACATCTGGCAGGGGTTCTAGGTTATCTCCATACATGGTCCTTGATTGGAGAAACAGTCTCAGAAAAGACCTCTGGGCCTAGAATTTTTTGGTTCTGTTGCTCTTTTAGGGGTGCTCCTGTCCCCTTCAGTTCTTTCTATCTCCTCCTTCTCTCATAAGATTCCCTGCACTCTGCCCGAAGTTTGGCTAATACTATTTTGTAGATGTAAATTCTGAATTACTTACAAAGATAATGTGATAAATTCAATAATTGCCATAAACAAAAAAGCTTATCTATATACTGCTGGCTTGTGACAAGAACCCAGTTACAAACCTAATGTCATATGAACTTTATGTCAGATTTACCTTGTTGCATTTTTCTAACTCAGACAATTTGCACAGACACATTCCACATATCCTTATAGCCATCCTCACTCTGGGAACAATTCAAATGAAATAACCTTGGTATGTCAAACAGCAATCAGTACTTCCATGGTCAGTAAGCATTATTCACACAAAAAAAATTAATAAGTGGAATCAATCTCAATATTTTGTGGATTATAAGTAGCCAAAGAGAATGTCACATTATATATATATACACACACACACAAATACTATTTGTGAATTAGAAAGGATTTTTTGCCATTTTTAGTAGCATAGGTTGCATATGATCTCGGAGGACATTATAATAATTGGAATCAACCTAGCCTGGGAAGACACAGGTCACATGGTCTGTGAAAATGAGAATCCTGAAGTAGTGAATTCAAACAACAGAGAGTAAAGAGTTTGTCCAAAAATCTAGGGTAGAGAACATGATATCATGTTCTTAAATTGCTAAGAAAATACAATTTTAACTGCTCCTACTATCAAAAACCAAAGCCTTGACAATGAGATAACACACATCAAGTTGATTGGTTTACCCATTCCACAATGTATTCATAATTTAAACATCATTTTACACATATTTAATATTTATGTATCACTTAAAATGAAAGACAAAAGAACCCCCCCTATATCTTTAATTTATCAAATAGTCTGTGCAAAATATATTTTGCTGAAAGAAATATTACTCAAGTAGTAGTCTTCAATATATGTTATTTCATATATTCATGAATGAAATGTCAACTTGTATATCTTTATATGCTTATTGAACATATATGCTTTTTCTTAAGAATGTATTAATAAACACTGAAATGCATTTTATATACATACCAAACCCGATGGGCAGCTTTATTGTCCATGTGCAATCTAAGCTGCTGGGGTAGTTTCCAGGAAAACCAGGACTGAGGATTACACCACTGAAATCTGACATTGCTCCACCACACTGAGCTGTAAAACAATGGAATTCTCATGTAAATCAGAATTATGGAATATGTTTCTGTATTTAAAAGGTACTGAAATCATTTTAAGTCTTTAAAAAGCTTATAAGGTAATACTATTTGGCAAAATTAAATAGAGTCCAAATTCTTTTAGCAAATGCTAGTTAATTGGTAATTTTTTTTCTAAAATAGCAAGAAATGCATAAGGACTCAGAAAGAAACAAATTGCAACTTATCAATTACTTTTCAGCAAGTAACAGGTCGCATGAAATATATAAACTTAAACAAAAACAACACATCATTTTTAGCATTGGAAAGTAAGCAGGCAGCTTCTTTTCTTTTCTTTGTTTTTTTCTTAAGAATATCTACTACTGTTCTGAGTCATTCCAAAGATGATGTAATTTAGACTAAAATAAAGCCAACTGTGTCAGCTGTCAGTGTCAATTACAGAGGAAGTCATTTTCACTACTTCCTGTTCCTGCTTGGAAGCAGGCTCAATAGAGAATTTTAAGAAAACTACTGCCTTCCTTTTATCCTAAAAGAATCAGGAAAAATTAACAAAAAAGTATTAGCAAACAAAGCAATACACAAATATTTGAAAATTTAGTCAAGGAGAACAAATATGCTTATTTTTTTTTAATTTTATTTTTTTCTTATCAGTTACATTTTATTAACTCTGTATCCCAGCCATGTCCCGATCCCTCATTCCCTCCTAGGCCCTCCCTCCCTCCCTCATCTCCACCATGCCCCTTGCCAAGTCCACTGATGGGGGGAGCTCCTCCCCATTCATCTGATCCTGTTTTATCAGGTATCTTCAGGACTGGCTGCAAAGCTCTCCTCTGTGGCCTAACAGGACTGCTCCTCCCTTGGGGGGTGGGGAGGCCAAAGAGCCAGTCATTGAGTTCCTGTTAGAAATAGTCCTTGTTCCCCTTACTATGGGAAAACAATTGGTTACTGAGCTACCACAGGCTACATCTGAGCAGAGGTTCTAGGTTATATCCATACATGGTCCTTGGTTGAATGTCAGTCTCAGAAAAGACCCTGTGCCCAGATATATTTGGCCCTTGTGGAGCTCCTATCCTTTCCCCATCAGACTAACCCCCCTTCTTTCTTATGATTCCCTGTACTCTGCCAAAGGTTTGGTCATGAGTCTTTGCTTTGAAAACACTGCTAATTAGAGTCTTTCAAATGCGCTCAGTAGACTCCTGTCATACGTTCAATGCACATCCCCTTTGTCTTTCTAAACAAGGATTGATCATCTTACCCCATGTCCGCTCTCTTGATTATCTTTTTTAGGTGTACAGATTTCATTATGTTTATCACATCTTATAGGACTATATAAGTGAGTATATACCATGTTTGTCTTTCTTCTTCTGGGATATTTCACTCAGGATGATCTTTTCTAGATCCCACCATTTGCTTATTTTGTAATCCTTATGGAATGGTTTTATAATTGATATTCTAAGAGACCATTATAAAAGGGAAAGTTGATAATATACTTTTATATGTAGAACAGATGTAGTTATATAATCTATACTAAAGAATATTTTTTTTAGAAGCCATTATTTACTATAAATGCACAGATATATCATGTCAACTTACTGGACATATAAATATAAGACTGTTAATTGTTGGATAATAAGTCAATTTTAATGGCCATTATTTAAATACTTGTAATTCTTTTTAGAATTGGCAAGAGATACATATTCAAGCTCCAAGTTCCATTTCATAAACTTAGATCTATAAGATGTTTTATTTATTTGTAACATTTGATAACCATCTGTCATATATACTCTAACATACATATTCTCTCTTTCTCTATATACATGTATGTAAATAGATTCCACATGAATATAAACTTTTCTTTCAAATGTGTATTTCCATTAAACTCTAAAATTATTTTCTTTCCTCTGAACTATCAGTAAATCAAATCCATCTTTAGCATAAACTATTAAAGTCTATTCACGAGTCCATTTTTCTAAATATTTGTATCACAACCCTGATAATTACTGAACTGTAAGAAGAATGATTTTATCAATCAGAAAATAAGTTACGTTGGAGCATGAATTGTAGGTTAAATTTGCTTTAGTACGGCCTTTGATTTTCTGCTTTCAAAATTCTATATCTTTCCTCAGTGTGCTGTGATACTTAGTACTGCCAGTTGTAATGGGTCTAAAATCATTTAGGTGGTAAGCTTCCACCTGTGAGATTTTATCTCTTAGGCTAGCATCTTGGCATGTCTGGAAAGTACTACTGAATTTCACTAGTTGAGGTGAGAAGATCTACTTTAAATACATAGGGTGACATTATTTTCTGGGATGAGGTGCTAGACTACATAAAAAAGAAATGCTAACAGAGCATCTCTGGACTGTGATGGAACCTGAGCAGATGCCTCAAGCTCCTGTCTTGATTTTCAGCAGAAACTGCTTTCAGGAGAACATTTAATGGAGAAAACAACAACAAAACATTGCTCATTGTTTTTCTAATTCTGACATTTTGTTTCAAACATTTTAATACTTTTTCTTATATAACCCAAGCTTATTATGTAATCTGTGCAAAATAGAGCAAAAATTAAAAATAAAAAACTTCCCTCAAAATCTTCCACCCACAGATAATCTTTTTAATTGAAATATTTTTTTTCTCTTTGCATAAGGGTTTTTTTTCTATGTGTATATTATTTAGAAGAGAATATACTGTGGGTTGCTTTACACTTTCTTATATATAGTACTATTTGAAACACTTTTTGTTAGTCAGTAAATATCCCACCTTCATGTTTTTAAGCTTTTGTGCGCAGCCCATACACTGCTTTCAAACTTTTAGCTTATATTTCACTATAATAGCTACCACTGAGGCTGTAATGTTCTAACAACTTTAAACACATTCTTTACAGAACTGCACAAGGAGAACAACAGAGCCAAAATAACTGGGCCCAGAGGGTCCTGCAGAGACCAATACTCCAACTAAGGACCATGCATGGAGAGAACCTATGTCTAAAGGAAGCTCATTGGCTGCTCAGTTTCGAAGTAGGTTCCCTAGTAAGACACACAGGGCCTGTATGACATGAACTCAGTGTCAGACTCTCTGATTCCCTCCATTGGGGGCAGAGGGTGGATTGAAGCCTTGCCAGGCCACAAAGGAAGATGATGCAGCCAGCCTTGATGAGACCTGATAAGCTACAGTCAGATAGAAAAGGAGGAGGTCCTCCCCTAGCAGGGAACTAGGGAAAGGGCATAGGGGGAGAAGAGGGAGGATGGGTAGGACTAGAAAGAGACAAGGGAGGGGGCTGCAGCGGTGATACAAAGTGAATAAATTGTAATAAATAAATAAATATATAAATACAATTAAATTTAAAAAGTAAATAAATAAATCTGTGAATAACTATTCAACAGGTAAAAAACAGAAAATCGAAAAACAAGACATTACAAAGCTATTTTGTATTGTGTTAAAATTTGAATATACTAATGTTGGACATCAAAGTTTAATAAGTTTCCCATATAGTTTCATATAGTTTCAACATATTTACTAAGGCTTAAACTTTCTACTTTAATTTTATTAAAGTATTACTTTTAGATACAACTGTTTATTAACCTTGGCTTGATATTTATTGGTAGGATATTCACTTGTTATGCTGAGGAATTTATTGCTATTTTGTCATAATAACACATGGCATATGAACAAAAACAATTTTATTCTAATCATATCTAAGTATTTCTAAACCATTGCTATTTATTTTAGATTAAAAATGGTAAAATGTTAAAGTCACAAAATGCTAATAGTATAAATCAAAATAACATCTTCATAAAATATAGAAAAATGATAAAAATAAGTTAGAATATGGGTAATGAAGTCAATCTCTTATACCTGAGAAAGCATATAAAATTTTTAATCTTCTATCTTACCCAAGCAAATGGGGATTGGATAATTCCATCTTCTTACCGGTCCAGGCATACATGTGATATGAGAATGACCCTGCATAAAAAGACACTGTACTTCAATCCACAGTTAACGAGAGACTGCATAAACTGAAGCATCCAGAATGACTAATATCATATATACAGTAGGAAATAGATAGACACTCATATTGTGTCATGTCATACTACATATGAGCTCTTTAGTATTACATGGCAGAAGTAATTTTATAAACTTGGAATTAACTTGAAATGAAAACCTGTAAAGCCTTGATAGAAAGCAATGCATCATATAAGCATAATTGTGGCTTTAATATTTTTCTATCAAAGGATGCTCAATTAAGTTAATAATAACTGAAATGGCAGATTACATAGTGCTTTAAAATACATTATTAGAATACGCAAGACAAGACACTTAAAAAATGTTATAAAGTTACTGCATAAAAAATGATTTAAGGTGCTCACTTCGGCAGCACATATACTAAAATTGGAAAGATACAGAGAAGATTAGCCTGGCCCCTGCGCAAGGATGGCATGCAAACTCTTGAAGCGCTCCATATTTTTAAGTGGGTATTAGACATATGATATGGTATAAACATACTAATATCTGTACACCTAAAAAAGCTAAACAAGAAGGAGGACCCTGGGTAAGATGATCAATCTTCATTCAGAAAGTCAAATGGAAAAGACATCAGAAGAGGGAAAAAACAAGGAACAGGACAGGGCTTACCAGAGAGGGCCTCTGAAAGACTCTACCCAGCAAGGTATTAAAGCAGATACTGAGATTCATTGCCAAATTTTGGGCAGAGTACAGGGAAGCTTATGGAAGAAGGGGGGGATATAAAGACCTGGACAGGAACTCCCCAAGGAGAGCAACATAACCAACCAAGAAATCTGAGCCCAGGGGTCTTTTCTGAGACATGTACTCCAACCAAGGACCATTTATATAGATAACCTAGAACACCTACACAGATGTAGCCCATGGAATCTCACTCTCCAAATGGGTTTCCTAGTAAGGGGAACAGGGACTGTCTCTGACATGAACTCAGTGGCTGGCTCTTTGATCCCTTCCCTCTGAGGTCTGGGCAGCCTTACAGAGGAAGACAATGCAGACAGTCCTGATAAAACCTGATAGACTAGCATCAGATGGAAGGGGAGGAGGACCCCTCACCATCAGTGAACTGGAGTAGAGGTATGGAAGTAGAAAAGGGAGGGAGGGCATGATTGGGAGGGCATGAGGAAAGGGGCTACAGCTGGGATACAAAGTGAATAAATTATAATACATAAATAAATAAATAAGTGGAAAAGTTATTTAAGATTTTAAATATACTACATTTATAATTAATATAAAGCTTACAATACTCATATTGAATTTAAGAGACTAAGAAATTGTGATGCAATTTTTTAAAATTAAGAAAAACTAATTATTAACTCTATTATTTAACAAATTTGCAATATAAAATCAATTATCTTCTTTAATTTTTAAAACTAATTTTTCTTTTTTTGCCAAGCACTTTTATTATTATTATTACTAATATTAATTACAATTTATTCACTCTGTATCATAGCTGGTGTAGCCCCCTCCCAAATCTCCTCCCAGCTCCATCCTTACTCCCTCTTTGACTCCTAGTCTAGACCCCTAGTCTACTGATAAGGGAGGTCCTCCACCCCTGCTATCTGATGCTAGCCTATCAGATCTCATCAAGACTGTCTGCATACTCTTTCTCTCTGGTCTACTAAGGCCACCTCACCAGGGGGAGATGATCAACAAGCAGGCAACCAAGTTCATACCAGAGACAACCTCTGCTCCCCTGCTAGCGAACCCCTATGAAGACTGAGCTGCCTATAGACTACATCTGAGCATGGTATCTAAGTCCTCTACATGCATGGTCTTTGGTTGATTCCTTAGTCTCTGCAGGGCCTCCTGGGCCCAGATTTTTGGCTCTTTTGGCCTCCTTGTGAAGCTCCTGTCCCCTCTAGTTTTCTGTCTCCCCTTCTTCATTAAGACTTCCTACCCTCTGCCCAAAGTTTGGTTGTGAGTCTCAGCATCTGTTTTGATACCCTGCTAGGTAGAGTCTTTCAGAGGCCCTCTGTGGAAGGCACCTGTCCTTTTTCCTGTCTTCTCCCACTTCAGATGTCTATCCTGTTTGCTACTGAATGAGGTTTAAGCCTCTACCCTAAGGTCCTTCTTGTTGTTTAGTTTCATTAGGATTATAGATTTTAGTATATTTCTCCTATATTACATGGCTAATATCCACTTATAAGTGATTATATACCATGAGTGTCTTGCTGCTTCTGGGTTACCTCACTTGGGATGATCTTTTCTAGCTCCATCAATTTGCCTGCAAATTTCATAGTTTCCTTGTTTTTATTTGCTGAGTAATGTTCCATTGCATAAATGTACCTCAATTTCTGTATCCATTCCTTGGTTGAGGGACATCTAAGTTGTTTCCAGATTCTGGACATTACATATAAAGCTGCTGAACAAATGTACTTGTCGAATGGTGGAACATTTTTCAGGTATATGCCCAGCAGTGGTATAGCTATATCATGCAGTAGTACTATTCCTAATTTTCTGAGAAAGTGCTAGATTTATTTCCAAATTGTTGTACAAGTGTACATTCCCATCAGCAGTGGAAGAGGGTTCCCCTTTCTCCACAAAGACTCCAGCATGTGTTGTCGCTTAAGTTTTAAGTATCACTATTCACAGATGATATGATAGTATACATGAGTGACCCCAAAAATTTTACCAGAGAATTCTTTCAGCTGATAAACACATTCAGCAAAGTGGCTAAATGAAAAATTAACTCATAAAAAAATCAGAATCTCTCTGCATACAAACGACAAAATGGCTCGGAATGAAATAAGGGAAACAACACCCTTCACAATAAGCACAAAACAAAACAAAACAAACAAACAAACAAACAAACAAAAAACCATAGTTTCTTGTAGTTGTCCTAACCAAGCAAGTGAAAGAATTGTATGAAAAAAAAACTTTAATGTCCCTGAATAAAGAGATTAAAGAAGGTATCAAAAGATGGAAAGTTCTCCCATGTTCTTGGTTTGTTGGGTTTACCATAGTGAAAATGAACATCTTACCAAAAGCAATGTACAAATTCAATACATCCTCATCAAAATTCCAACACAATCCTTTCCAGAACTTAGAAGAACAACTCACAATTTCATATGGGGAAAAAAACCAGAATATCTAGAACAACCATGCATCATAAAAGATCTTTTGGAGGTATCCCCATCCTGATCTCAAGCTATATAGAGAGCAACAGTAATAAAAACAGAATAATACTGGCATAGAAACAGACTGGTGAATCAAGGTAATCAAACTGAAGATCAAGATATAAACTCATACACCTACGGATATTTGGTTTTTGACAAAGAAGCCGAAACTATAATGGAAAACAGATACCATCTTCAACAAATGGTGCTGGTCTAACTGACTGTCTACATATAGAAAAATGCAAATAGATCCATTTTTATCACACTGCACAAAACTAAAGTCCAAGTGGATCAAAGACCTCAACATAAAACCAGGCACGCTAAGTCTGTTAGAAGAAAAAGTGGGGAAGAGCCTTGAAATCATTGGTATTAGAGACAACTTCCTGAACAGAACACCAACAGCATAAGCTCTGACATCAACATTCAATAAATGGGACCTCATGAAACTGAAAAGCTTCTGTAAAATAAAGGACACGGTCAACAAAACAAAATGACAGCCTGCAGACTGGCAAAAGATCTTCACCAACTCAACATCCAATAGAGGGCTAATATCCAGAATATATAAAGAACTCAAGAAGTTAAACACCAGCAAGCCAAGTAATCCAATTAAAAATAGTGTGCAGCTCTAAACAAAGAATTCTCAACAGAGAAATATCAAATGGTGCAGAAAAACTTAAATAAATACTGAACATCCTTAGTCATCAGGGAAAAGCAAATCAAAATGTCCATGAGATTCCCGCTTACACCCACTGAAATGACTAAAATCAAAAAGTAATTTTTCAGTGGCCCAAATATTATGAACATTTTGTTAGAGACCATCTACTTGAGTCCTTCTAAATGTAATACTTAAAAAATAAGGATCAGGACATTCATTGCAAATGCAGTTCTTTAGCAAGATAAGTTTTTAGATTTTTACTATCTTTCAAAATTTTATGAAATTGTTTATAAATTCTAAATATACAAAATGTTAGCTGCTACAATTCTGAATAATTTTTAAAAGTAAATTAAATATTTAATCCAATTTATCAAATCTCATTTCTTTTACTTCCAAAGAAAACTAATGTAGTTTATTATAGCAATTCTAAGATTATATATGAAGATATATATTACATTTGAACTGAACATTATTTAGACCAGAGTAGTTATGAATCAGGATTATGCTAAAACCTGTGTATTAGCAATCATTAGTTTGTTGAAATACCACAAAGACCAATGGGATAATAGATATAGCACTAGCCTTAAAATTGACATACCTGAAGAGAATAGCCTTGATCACATTGGAAGGACACCACATCACCAACCATGTATCTGTCTCCGACTTTAATTCCACTGCTTGGGGTTTGTGGCTCAGGACAAGAATCCAAACCAATTGCTAAAATTATTAAATGAGAATAATATAAGTAACTTTCAAGGTATGACTATTTCAAATATGTGTATTAAGTTGCCTAAACAGCATACATATACACTTCATTTTTTTCTTTTTTACTATATTTTTATTATTTAAAACAATTTTTAAATTTAAATTTATCCTTATCCTATCCTACTCCTCTCCCAAGTCTTCTAGATCTTTGCCTCCTACTTACCTACCCAACTATTAATTCTTTCTTGAAAAACAAAAACCCAGTACAACAAACCCTACAAAACAAAACAAAACAAAACAAAACAAAACAAAACAAAACACCACATTGAATGAAAAAAGAAAAACAACAGCAAAAAACCAAAGTACCAAACTGTAATCTAATAAAAGGACACACACACACACACACACACACACACTCAAGCTGTGATGTTAAATGTTGGTCAGCCTCTTCTGAACCTGATGCCTGCCCTCTGGAGTATTTTCACTCTATTGGAGAAAACAAATTTTTCCTCTCCCTACAATTCAGTTGTTAACCTTTACCTTAGTGGCTAGGTTTTGTTTCATTCATTCATTTATTTTTAGTTATTTTAAAAAAATAAAACAAATATATGATGAAATGAAAACTATAACGTTAAAGGTGAATAAGAGAAACTGACACAAGGTAAAGAGCTCTAGAGAAGGCACAAAAATCAGAGAACCACTCATTTACACATTCAGAAATTCCATAAAAAACGCTAAACTGGGAGCCTTAAGGTATGGAGGACATAAAAAAAAAAAAAGCCATTCCAGTCAAAATGAGCAAAAGTCATATGAATTCAGAGGCTGTAGCATGCACAATGCCTGCATTGATCTGGACCAGGTCCTCTGTGTATTATGGTTTCCAGTTTAGTGTGTTTTTACAGATACATTTTATAAAGCTACATTTCATATTGAAAACTTTCCCTAAATAATACTGAACTACAAATCCATTATAAAAATATTCCTCTTGAATTTGAAAGAGTCTTAAGATTTTATTCAAACTCTTAGTAAAATGTGACGTAATTATTAGACCTATTGGACAATAAAACTAAACAATTATTTTAAAAGACAATATAAATAAACAAAATAAATATAAATCACCCCAATGAAAAGTGGGTGTAATATTGTATTAAGATTAAAAAAAAAAACTAATGGGAAAGAGGTCCTAAGCTATAGAAATATACTTAATCTGAGCAGATAGATCACCCATGTCTGGCATTGCAAGGCTAGTCTTGACAAACAATAAGGAAATACCAGAATTACATATATCAGATAGTTGTGTGGCTTAATGGTCTAGTTTACCCAACTCTAAGTTTTATCCTTAACTACCACCAAAAGAGATAAGGGGTAAAGGGGACTAGAATTTTTTAAATTTAATTTATTCATTTAACACCCCGATTTTAGCCCCATTGCTCTTCTCCTCCCTGTCCAACACATGCTCCCTCTATCCCTGCACCCCCATCACATAGTACACAGAGAGCAGGGGTCCTCCTCCCTCACCAACGGACACCAGACTATCAAGTCTGTTAAGGACTGCCTGGGTCCTCTTCCTCTCTGTGGCCTGACGGGCCACCTCATCCGGCAGAAGAGAACAAAGAACAGGCAACAGAGTTCGTGTCAGAAACAGCCTCTGATCCCCTTATTAGGTAACCTACAAGGAGACTGAGCTGCATATGGGCTACATCTGAGCAGGGGGTTTGGGTCCTCCCAGATCCAGTCTCTAGTCCTTGTGCCCCCTCCCCCCCCCAAAAATACACCAAGCCTAGTTTGTGTTGCCTATACACACGTTGGAACATGGTCAAAACCCCAGTCACCATCCTCTTAAAATAACTGAGTCCTTCCCCTCTGACCCTCCTGAGGCTATCAACTGTGGAGAGCTACACTTCAGCATTCCTATCTTACTTTTTAAGGACTCTGTTCGATGGCTTCCTGCCTAAAATGTTTCTTGGAGGGGGGGATGGGCTTTGGAGGGAGATTTTCACAGAATTCTTTAATGTCTCTCATTCCTAACTATAAGTACTGAGTCATCACTACCACTGCAAAAGAATCTCCCTTGTCCATAACAGCCAGAGGCAGCTGGGACCATAAATATCCACATGGCCTCTAGCAGCAACATATAACACCAACCTCAACATTGCCTCTAAAGGCAGCATGGACCACAGACATCAGCATGGCCACCCACACTAACATGTCTTCAGTGCAGCAGAAACCACAAACATCATCATGACCACTGATATTAATATAAACCACAGACCATGTTGATTTGAATTCTAGACAACCTTGCTAAGGAGTTTTTCCTGTTGTCATGGAGGTATATTTCTTTGAGAATGAATAGATTTCATGTGTTTCTCTAGGATTATGCAAATAAATTAGTAAGATCACATAAATAAAGATCATATGCAATACAAATACCTAAAATCTTTTAACATTGTGCTCGCTGAAAATGAAAAAAAGCTTCATTTCCACACTGTAAAAATGTTGCCTGCTTTGTGATATGGAAACCCAGAAACCAGGAAGAGTTTATATTAAAGATGTAGTTAGAAATGTTTTTAAAGGCAATGGAACAGGGTAGAACTGTAAAGTGTCTCCAAAACAGTGAAAGTCAACAAGATGATCAGGAAATAAGTTTTAATCAAAAGAAAAGAAAAAGAAGATAAAGTATATTAATCTGTAA
Source organism: Psammomys obesus (assembly GCF_907164565.1). Lineage (NCBI taxonomy): Eukaryota > Metazoa > Chordata > Mammalia > Rodentia > Muridae > Psammomys > Psammomys obesus. The sequence continues at coordinate 29,324,566 of NW_026596079.1, read as the reverse complement.
GGGTTTATAGGTTAAGGGATAAAATGTGTTCATAAAAATTAATTATCCTTATTTCGTGGGACATATTCCATCTTAATGGCAATTAAAATTAGAAATAATAAATTATAGCAATGTAATTTTGGTGGGGAGTGTTTCTACATTGAATACATTATGAGACAGACACGGTATGGAGAAGGAGTGACAACAAGAAAATTACTGTGAGTGAAAATATAATTATTTTTAAAATCTCTGTTTTTCTCAAATAATCAATTATGTAATTAGCTCAAGGGAAGAGAGCTTTTTTAGTGATTGTAAAAGTAAACTCATTAAGGCCTAATGCATTAAGTCTTAAGCAAATTGCTTGGGGACAGAAAGCAATAAAATGATAGTGCTGAATCAAAGCTTTGTTGACAAGATATAATCAAAGAGATTAATGTCTGAATGTTTATAGATTTGAGTAGTATGTTTTGTGATTTTATTTATTCATCCTAGTCCTATGCTTATTGAAAATGATAGAGAGATACCTTTAAACAATCCTATTTTTTTCCAAATTTTAAAACAATTTTATTATGGGTAGACATCATGAATTATCATTGATGAGTAGCAGAAAAATTGTATTCATTATGTGAGTTATGACTTGATGTACCTTGGAGACTGTGCTCTTGGATCTTAAAGATGTCTAAACTCCCTCAATTGAATTAAAATTATTATTTCATTGATATATATGATTCTTCCTTTTAAAGTGTACATGTAATAAATTCAAAGCTGAAATCTGTTCACTAAATTTGTAGATGCTGCAAGATGTCTCCAAAATTTTTTTCCAAGATTTTACATTTGCAAATTTAAGGATTTTCTTTATAGAGGTTGAACTGCTTGGTTAGGTTTGTTTCTATATATTTTTTATGGTAGTGTGAATAGGATTGTTTTTTTTTTTTTAATTTCTTTCAGAGCATGTCTGTTGTTTGGTATATAGAAAGGCTTCCAATTTTGGAAAGTTTATATTGTATCCTACCACTTTGCTAAAAATGTTGATCATTTCTAGTTTCCCGGTGGAATTTCTGGGATTTTTATCTCAGGAAAATATGATTCTCTTAATTCTACCAGTCTTCTTGTTCAACAATTCTTTTTATTCTTAACAAATAGCGGGGTGGAGGGGAGAGAAAAGGCTAGAATACTTTCAAAGCATATAAAAATTTTCAAAAAAAAATGTAATTGAAGCAAATCTTTTTTATTTTTTTATTATTAGTTACATTTTATTAACTCTGTATCCCAGCTGTATCTGCTCCCTCATTCCCTCCCAAACCATCCCTCGCTCCCTCATCTCCTCCCTGCCCCTTTCCAAGTCCACTGATTGGGGAGGACCTCCTCCCCTTTCATCTGTTCCTGTTTTATCAGGTATCTTCAGACCATGGTAGCTCAGTAACCAACTGGTTTCCCATAGTAAGGGGAACAAGGACTATTTCTGACAGGAACTCAATGGCTGGCTCTTTGACCTCCCCACTCCCCAAGGGAGATGCAGTTCTGCTAGGCCACAGAAGCAAATTTTAATTGAGAAGTTTGTATGTGTTAGCTCACATTTTAACTTTGTAATTTTTCAAAACCTGTTCAATTCAATTATTTGTGTAATGTCATAATATTTAAAGAGAATAATTTGAGCAGAATGATTAAAACTGTTAGTTTACCTACTACAACATGAGAGATCATATAGATTTATTTTACATCAGTACCTAAGAGCTAAAAGTCAGAGGGAAAGAAAAGTCTAACTCCCTAGAATTTCACAAAACATTGAAATAAAGGAAGTGGTATATAATAAAATAAAAACAAAACACAAGGTCACAACACAACTGTAATAGACATTTTGGTTGTATTGTATAAATGTTTTTGTTATAGTCTCAAATGTGGGATATGGGAATGCTTTGTCCATAGCCGATAAAAGCCTAGTAAAAAGTGTGTAATTTTGTCAGCTAATAAACAGCTTTATGAGAGGGTGCCTGATCATCGTCAACAAGAAACTGCTTTTTGCAAAGGATGTGGTTTTTGCCTGCTGATAAACATACTGGTGTGGACTCTGAGAAGGTATAAATAGAATCCACAGACACAGAGATTGCTGTGGCTGTTTCTGCTGCAGCTCCTGCTGCTGTTTCTGCCCCAGCTGCTGCAGAGGACTGTTGCTGCTGTGGTTTGCTATTTTGCTGTTTGCTGTTGTTTCTTGTTTGCTGCTGCTGCTGCTGCTGCTGCTGCTGCTTCTGTTGCTGTTTCTGTTTGCTGTTTGCCTAGACTGCTGGTATCCTGACAACACAAAGGAGAATATCCTCAAGGAACTTCTTCTAAAAAGGCCCACATCTCCCATCCATATTACCCGTCTTTCTCTCCTACCCTTCCTAAGGTCAGTGGTTTGGTAGGGAGGTAAAGGAGTTTAAGAACCCAAGAACCCTAAATAACAAGAAGTAGCTAAAGAGACCTATACCCCCTCTCCCCACTCTTTAACCTGGTTTTGCTCTTTAACCTGGTTTTGTGTTTTCGGAAAGGATTGGTGTGAAGAAGAACGAAAGAGACAAAGGAATGACAAATATAGTAGGTTTGAAAAAGTCAAAGCCTGCAAACACTCTCTGTTTAAGTAGATACAGGCTTCTTCTGTTTACATACATTGATCTGATTTGCCAACATTTAATTTGCACATCACAATGATGTCATAAGAGTCAGAGTTTCTATCATGAACTGACAGCCTCTGTCGGGCTCTTTCTGTATGCTATGCATTGTTCACTTTCTACATTAAGAGAGCCTTTCAAAAATGCAAAACAGGTTATTGTAAAAGAAACACTTCAATAGGCTTACTCATTCTTCATGAGAGTAGATTTTCAGAGTCCCTAAGTTCTTAATTAAATAGTCTAGCATTAAAAATACATTAGGGATCTGGAGGAATAGGTCAGCAGTTAAGAGCCCTGGTTGCTTCTTTAAAGGACATGGGTTCAATTTCCACTTCCACCTACATAGTGGCTTACAACCATCTATATCTCCAGTTCTATGTGATCTGACATAATCATTTGGTTTCTGCAAGTAGCAGACATACAAGTGATGCAGACAAAACATTCATACATACAAAATAAAATAATAAAAATATTCTTTGATGTCCCACTATATGTGTTACCTTTCAATCAATTTCTATCAACGAATAATTTTAGTGGTTTTAACATACATCAAATTTCAATAAACAATTCACATAGTTAATCTCATTTAATTTAAAATGTTCTTGCAAGTTAGAATACATATGCTAAGTGAAGAGATCAGATATTCTAAGATATCTTAGAAGAATGTCATGCTGTGTTGTTCTTCGGAAATAAAAAATGTAGAACATACCTTCCAAAAGTCATAGAACACTCATTAAGAGAGATATTTTAAGAATAACTAATTGAAATAATTATCTAAACATTAATAATTTTAAAGCATGATGGTACCTTGAAAATCAGAGAACTTTTTATTTTCTCCTCTAATGCTGTGTCATTCTAGTTAGAGTAAAAAACGAGTAAATACGATACTATTACAGACAGCTTTTGATGAACTGCTTCGTCTTTACCTTTTATCCCCTTTGCCTCTTTTTTCCTCACACCTAGGTTTTCTGCATTTTGTTCTGTTTCCATAAACATTCTTCTCTCTTGTCAGCAAGGCATATCCCTGTGTCACCTCTTACTCTATTCAAATGTCGTCATCTCTGTAAGCAGTCCCTTCTCTATCCATCCCATTATTGAGCCCTCAACTCTTTATCTTATTTTCTTTTAAGTAATACATTGTATCTGAAAGTTTACATATATTCTTTATAATACACATAAATTTTTATCTCTGTATATCTGATCAACTGTAGGATACATTGGAAAAGAATATATTATGTCTTTTATTCTCTAATGTTAACAATGCAGTCTTGAGTTTTTAGAATCTGCTAAGTAAATAACTATGGTTGCATTATATCATGTAAAAAAGGGTTGTCAGGCAGATCAGTATGTTAGTGTACCTTTTCAAAGCAAGGTTCTCAAGGTTAAAATAGAGAATGGCCTCCCAAATGTTTTCTCTGACCTCCACACATATGTTGTGGATCCAGCATATCCAAATACACATTAAAAAAAAAAAAAAAAACATGGCAGAGTCAATTAATTAATTATAGTAAAAACAACAAGTTTAAAAGAAAAGGCATAAAAGCAGTAATATCAAGATTCAGAGCGACAAGTTCTACATTCTACATTTAACTGTCTGGTCAGTGAGGTCAAGGCTTAGTTCGGGTAATAAAAATAGGTCTAATAGACAGGAAAGAGTAGTAGTGGATGTCGCCAAGAGAGAAGCAATTGTTAAAGATGTGAAAGCAGACCCATAAAATCTTAAAATGAAACAAAACAAATAAAACAAAAAATGATCTGATTCATGCCAGCGGAAGAATATTAGGCCTACGAAAAAAGTGACACAGTAAATTATTGTTGATATAAGGAGTTTGAGGGTGTTGTCTTTATTTAGTAGAATACAGGGAAATGATGAAATGATAAAAGGAAATTATCAAATATCTAGAGCTAGCAATAATAGCAAGTTATGAAAAAGATAAACCAAGCAAGAGGAAGGTCCATTTTATCTGCAGTAAATGATAAGCATAATAGCAAAGGTCACATTCCAAAGCTAAAATGCCAAGATCAAAGTAGAAAAATGACTGTAAGCAACTCTTAAAAACTAGCTTTTCCGACAGCATCTTCAACAAATGGTGCTGGTCCAACTGGATGTTCACATGCAGAAAAATGAAAGTAGATCTCTATTTATCACCCTGCACAAAACTAAAGTCCAAGTGGATCAAAGACCTCAACATAAAACCAGATACTCTAAATCTGTTAGAAGAAAAAGTGGGGAACAGCCTAGAACTCATTGGCACAGGAGACAACTTCCTGAACAGAACACCAACAGCACAGGCTCTAAGAGCAACAATCAATAAATGGGACCTCATGAAACTGAACAGCTTCTGTAAAGCAAAGGACACTGTCATCAAAACAAAACGCCTGCCTACAGATTGGGAAAGAATCTTCACTAACCCTTTATCTGACAGAGGACTAATATCGAGTATATACAAAGAACTAAAGAAGCTGAAAAGCAGCAAACCAAGTAATCCAATTAAAAAATGGGGAACAGAGCTAAACAGAGAATTCTCGACAGAGGAATATCGAATGGCAGAGAAACACTTAAAGAAATGCTCATCCTCATTAGCCATCAGGGAAATGCAAATCAAAACAACCCTGAGATATCACCTTACACCCATCAGAATGGCCAAAATGAAAAACTCAAGGGACAACACATGCTGGAGAGGTTGTGGAGAAAGGGGAACCCTCCTCCACTGCTGGTGGGAATGTAAACTGGTACAACCACTCTGGAAATCTATCTGGCGCTTTCTAAGACAATTAGGAATAGTGCTTCCTCAAGACCCAGCTATACCACTGCTAGGTATATACCCAAAGTTTGCTCAAGTACACAAAAGGGATATTTGCTCAACCATGTTTATAGCAGCTTTATTTGTAATAGCCAGAACCTGGAAACAACCCAGATGTCCATCAACTGAGGAATGGATACAGAAATTGTGGTATTTTTACACAATGGAATACTACTCAGCAATCAAAAAGGAGGAAATCATGAAATTTGCAGGCAAATGGTGGGACCTAGAAAAGATCATCCTGAGTGAAATATCCCAGAAGGAGAAAGACAAACAGGTATATACTCACTTATATAGACCTATAAGATATAATAAACATAATGAAATCTGTACACCTAAAAAAGATAATCAAGAGAGTGGATATGGGGTAAGATGATCAATCCTCGTTTAGAATGACAGATGGGATGTGCATTGAACGTATAACAGGAGTCTACTGAGCGCATTGGAAAGACTCTAACTAGCAGTGTTTTCAAAGCAAAGACTCATGACCAAACCTTTGGCAGAGTACAGGGAATCATAAAAAAGAAGGGGAGTTAGTCTGATGAGGAAAGGATAGGAGCTCCACAAGGACCAAAGATATCTGGGCACAGGGTCTTTTCTGAGACTGACATGCAACCAAGGACCATGTATGAATGTAACCTAGAACCTCTGCTCAGATGTAGCCTGTGGTAGCTCAGTAACCAATTGGTTTCCCATAGTAAGGGGAACAAGGACTATTTCTAACAGGAACTCAATGGCTGGCTCTTTGGCCTCCCCACCCCCCAAGGGAGGAGCAGTCCTGTTAGGCCACAGAGGAAAGCTTTGCAGCCAGTCCTGAAGATACCTGATAAAACAGGATCAGATGAATGGGGAGAAGGTCCTCCCATCAGTGGACTTGGCAAGGGGCACGGTGGAGATGAGGGAGGGAGGGAGGGACTGGGAGGGAATGAGGGATCGGGACATGGCTGGGGTACAGAGTTAATAAAATGTAACTGATAAGAAAAAAATAAAATAAAAAAAAAACTAGCTTTTCCATAAACACTTGCTGTTTAAAAGCAAAGAAGCAAGATAATTAGGGTTTTTTTTTTGTTGTTGTTGTTGTTTTTTGTTTTTTTTCTGTATAGTAATTGTGCTATCAGTAATCCAGGTTGTTATTTTTTCCCTTGACAAATCAGATGGGTAAAACCTTTGCTTTCTGGAAGGAATCTTAGCCAATTTTTTTTTTCCCAAGACAGAACACCTGCCTTCTTTCCTGAAACCCATACTATTTAAAATATTCCTTTAGGGATGTAGTAAAAGTCTGCATTCGTGGAAAAAAAATAGAAAACCTCAAAGCCTTCTGCATCTGTTGCGAGTACTCATAGTAATATTATGAGATTCTTATTTCTCCATTGTGTTTCTTCCCTTATGTTACCCTGTGGGCAAAACATTTATTTCATTGATTGCCAAAAGTAAATTATCAAAGACTTGCATTGAAATAGGTATGTTCTCCATAAACATAAAATAAATTAATATAACTATCTTGTCTACACACATAAACATCACTAAGTTATGTTCCTTAAATGTCCAACTGCATAACCACCTTTGTTATTGTATATATATCTAAATTTAGTTTTTTTAAAAAAACCAAATCTCTGGTAGAAATGTAAATTATAATCATTATGGAAAACTGTTATAGACATTCCTCAAAACACTGAAACAACAGTTACCACACTATGAAGTTCTATTAAGTCAGTGTGAATTTTTTTTTCACTCCTGACTCAGAAAGATTTTTTTTTCTCATTATTTTTTCTCTTGTATTCTTTCTATCAGATGTTGTCCCAAAGTCCAACATGCTTTCCCTGGTATTATTTACTAGAGTACTTATAAGTTTAAGACCCAGAGGTTCCATTACTACTATGTATTCAAAGGAAGAAAACCACAAAATGGAGAGATGTCTGAACAGCCAGGACATACTGTCAACCTAAATATCAGAAAAGGAAAACATGGTACACATTTACAGGAGAACCTTTTTTATCCAATAAAAATTAACTTCAGGGGCTGGAGAGATGGCTCAGAGGTTAAGACCACTGGCTTCTCTTTCAAAGGTCCTGAGTTCAATTTCCAGCAACCACATGTTTGCTCACAACCTCTATTATGAGGTCTGGTACCTTTTTTTGGCATGCAGGCATACATGTAGGCAGAACACTGTGTACATAATAAATAAATTAAAAAAATTAACTTCAGTCCTATAATGTGTGTCAATACCAATAAAACTGAGTATATTATTTTAAATATAATAACACAGACACAGTATTACAAATACAAGGTGTCCTTATTCATATGGGAAAGCTAAAAGAATTGATCTATAATTGTAGAAAGTATAAATAAGTAAGAGACTGGAAAGTATGGTGGGAAGATGGGGAGATGATGAATGATGACAACAAAAGTCTAGATGTGAAGGAGTAAATTCTAGTACAGCATCTACAGTCAGGTAAAATGATTAACAAAACTGAATTGTATGCTTTTAAACATAGTTCAAAATCTTTTCACTATCCTACAATAAATAAAAACATAAATGTTTAAAGTGACAAATGTGGCAATAACAATAATTTGATTAGTGCATAGCATACACATAGGTTGATATATCAGTGTTCCAATAACTATGTGAAATGATTATGTATTCATTTTTACATTTCTTAAAATATGTGTTCCCTTATATGTCAGTCTTTCATGAATATCTTCTTCCCCGTCTCTTCCTTCTCTCCTTCTTTTGTAAAAGCTAATATATGATTTGTTTAGTGTTTCAAATAAATAAATAAATAAAAAACATACCCCTGACAAGATTGGGCACATTCAGGTTGAAATCTTGTACAATAACATATCTTCTGGAGGTATCTCAATCCCTGAACTCAAGCTGTATTATAGACCAACATTAATAAAATGCATGGTTCTGGCATAGAAACAGACTGGTGAATTAATGGAATCAAACTGAAGACCAAAAAAATAAACCCACAACCTATAGATATTTGAATTTTGATAAAGAAGACTAAACCATACAATGAAAAAAGACAGCATCTTCAACAAATGGTGCTGGTCCAACTGGATGTCCACATGCAGAAAAATGAAAATAGATCTCTATTTATCACCCTGTACAAAACTAAAATCCATGTGGATTAAAGACCTCAACATAAAACCAGATACTCTAAAGTTGTTAGAATAAAAAGTGGGTAAGAGCCTGGAACTCATAGGCACAGGAGACAACTTCCTGGAAAGAATACCAACAGCACAGGCTCTAAAAACAACAATCAATAAATGGAACCTCAGGAAACTGGAAAGATTTTGTAAAGCAAAGGATACTGTCATCAGAACAAAAAGCCTACAGACTGGGAAAGGATATACAACACACCTACATCTGACAGATGGCTAATGTCCAGAATATATAAAGAACTCAAGAAGTTAAACACCAAATAATCAAGGGCAAACACGATAGACATTGGAAGCAGGAGAAGACAGGGAACAGTACAGGAGCCTACCAAAGAAGGCCTCTAAAAGACTCAAATAATTAGGGTATCAAAGCAGATGCTGAGACTCATAGCCAAACTTTGGGCAGAGTGCAAGGAATTTTACGGAAAAAGGGGGGAGATAGAAAGACCTGGAGTGGACAGGAGCTTCACAAGAAGACCAACAGAGTCAAAATTTTGGGGCCCAGGGTGAACCACAGATACAATACCCCAACCAAGACCATGTATGGAGAGGACCCTAAAACCTCTGCTCAGATGTAGCCCATAGACTCAGTCTCCAAGAGGGTACCCTAGTAAGTGGAACAGAGGCTTTCCCTGGCATGAATTCAGTAGCACACTCTCTGATCACCTTCCCTTAGGGGATACAGACTTGCCAGGTCACAGAGGAAGGCAATGTAGCCAGTCTTGGTAAGACCCAGTAGGCTAGGGTCAAATAGAAGGAGAGGAGGACCTTCCCTAACAGTGGACTATGGGAGGGGTGCATGGTGAGAAGAGGGAGGGAGAGTCAGATTGGGAGGAGACAAGTGACTGAGCTACAGCTGGGATACAAAGTGAATAAATTGTAATAAATAATAAATAAATTCTAAAAAAGTAAATAAAAATAGAGGCTTCAGGATAAAACAAAAACAAAAAGAAAACATACCCCAGGCAGGAAAGCTTTAATGAACTCAGCTGCCCAAAGAAGAGATATGGAGAAGAAGAAAAAATCATGACATCTGTCAGCAGCCACATGGTAAGTTAGAGGGTTTCAGAGAAAGAGTGAAAAAAACCCAGGGTACCTGGGAAAGCATGTGTGGCTCTGGGCTAGCATCCTAGTGGAACAATATGAGAGAAGAACAAGGAATATTATCTCCTTTCTGAGTCAGGATTGCAAAACTTAAGGCCAACCTATAGAACATCACAGCAGCTTTGGGGTGACTAAGTCAATGCTTTTTTCAGTTTGTATAGAACTTAGAGACTTAGAAACTTACAAGTCTAGTTAGTGTAAGATGCTCTAACAATAGACAGGTTCTTATATTATCAAAAACTAGGTATTTGTCTATTAATAAAAAAACATGTTTTTAAGTCCTGATATAAATGTACGTGATTTTCTATAAACAAGAATAGCTACTGTGCATGGGTAAGGTGTGTAAAGTGGTGTCTCTGAGCTCTCACTTGAGTGGGCAGTCAGCCTTCCACGGCACTTTTAGACGACATTCCAAACTACAGCAGCAACATGTGACACTTCTATCCGCAATCACATTTTACTATTAGTCAGTCTTTCTTCTTTTTTCTGTTTTTAAAATTATCATTTATTACAATTTATTCAATTTGTATCCGATTGTGGCACCCTCCCTCATCTCCTCCCAATCGCACCCTCCCTCCCTCTTCTCCCCCATGGCCCTCCCCTAGTCCACTGATAGGGGAGGACCTCCTCCCCTTCTATTTGACCCCAGCCTATCAAGTCTCATCAAGACTGGTTGCATTCTCTTCCTCTGTGGCCTGGCAAGGCTGCACCACCACCCCCCAACACAGGGGGAGGTGATCAAAGAGCCTGTCACTGAGTTCATGCCAGAGAAAGTCCCTGATCCCCTTACTAGGGACCCCACTTGGATATTGAGTCTATGGGCTAAAACATCTGAGAAGATGTTTTAGGTCCTTTCCATGCATCATCCTTATTTGGTCTATCAGTCTCTACAGGGCTCCCAGGGCTAAGGATTTTTTTGACTCTGTTGTTCTCCATTTGGAACTTCTGTCCTCTTCTCTCCCCCTTCCTTCATACAATTCCATGTCATCTGCCCAAAGTTTGATTATGAGTCTCATGGAAATAGAACAACTCCCTAATCAATGACAAATGGGTCAAGGAAGAAATAGAGAAAAAAATTAAAGGTTCCCTAAAATTCAATAATAACAAACTTATGGGATACAATAAAAGCAATGTTAAGAGGAAAGTTCATAACACAAAGTACCTTCATAAAGAAATTGGAGACTTCCCATACAAGCAACTTAATGGCACATCTGAAAGCCCTAGAAAAAAAAAAAAGAAGCAGACACACCCAAGAGGAATAGATGGCTGGAAATAATCAAACTCAGGGCAGAAATCAATAAATTAGAAAAAAAGAGAACAATTCAAAGAATCAATGAAACTAAGAGATGGTTCTTTGAGAAAATCAACAAGATAGACAAAACCTTAGCCAAACTAACTAAAAGGCAGATAGACGTAATCTAAATCAACAAAATCAGAAACAAAAAGAGAGACATAACAACAGACACTGAGGTCTTACTTCAAAAGCTTTTACATAATAAAGATTAAAAATGTAAATGAAACAGACAATTTTCTTGATACAGTACACTTATCATCATTGAATCAACATCAGATAAATGAATTTAATATTCCTATATCCTGTAAGGAAAAAGAAGCAGTCATCAAAATCTCCCAACCAAAAAGGCCCAGGGCCAGATGGGTTCAGTGCAAAATTCTACCAGAAGAGCTAATACCAATATTCTTCAAACTAATCCACAAAATAGAATTGAAAGGAACATTACCAAACTCATTCTATGAAGCCATAGTCACCTTGATACCTAAAACACAGAAAGACCTATTACAGAGAATTTTGGACAATTTCTCATGAATATTGACACAAAAATACTCAATAAAGTACTCTCAAACCAAATCCAAGAACACATCAAAGATATCATCCACCATGACCAAATAGGTTTCATCCCTGCCAAGTGAAGATAATTTGATACACAGAAATACATCAGTGTCATCCACCATATAAACAAACTGAAAAACAAACAAACAAAACCACATTATCATCTTCTTAGATGCCAAAAAAGCCTTTAACAAAATCCAACACTCGTTGATGTTTAAAGTCCTAGAGAGAAAGGGGATACAAGGCATATACCTAAACATAGTAAAGGCAATATACAACAAGCTTATAGCCACCATTAAACTAAATGGAGAGAAACTTAAATCCATTTCACTGAAATCAGGTACAAGAAAAGTCTGCCCACTCTCTTTGTATCTCTTTAGTATAGTACTTGAAGCACTAGCCAGAGTATTAAGACAACTAAAGGGAATACACATTGGAAAGGAAGAAGTCAAAGTATCACTATTCACAGATGATATGATATTTTACATGAGTGATGCCAAAAATTCTACCAGAGAATGCCTTCAGGTTATAAATGACTTCAGCAAAGTGGCTGGATACAAAATTAACAACAACAAAAAAAAAAAGGTGTGGGGGGGAATAACACCCTTTACAATAGCCAGAAATAACATAAAGTACCTTGGTGTGACTCTAACCAAGCATGCAAAAGACTTGTATGAAAAAAACTTCAAGTCTCTGAAGAAAGAAATTGAATATATCAAAAGATGGAAAGACCTCCCATGCTCACGGATTGGTAGGATTAACATAGTGAAAATGGATAACCTACAAGAACAATCTACAGATTCAATGCAAATCCCATCAAAATACTAACACAATTCTTTACAGAACTTGAAAGAACAATTTCTCAATTTCATATGGAAAAACAAACAAAAAACAAAAACAGAATTGCCTAAACAGTCCTGTACAATAGCAGATTTCTGGAGGTATCTCCATCCTTGATCTCAAGCTGTACTATAGAGCAACAGTAATAAAAACTGCATGGTACTGGCACAGAAGCAGAAAGGTAGATCAATGGAATTGAATAGAAGTTCCAGAAATAAACCCAGACACCTATGGATACCTGATTAGTCAGTCTTTCTAACTAGGAGTCAAAACGTATGTCTTCACTTCTTGTATCCAATTTTCTCCTTAAAAAACAAGAGTAGAACTTAGTGATTTTAATTCTGTAAAGCTGTACTTAATCTTTAAATTGTCTTGCACCACTTACCACCATTCTATTAGAATTAAATTCAGTACTTTGCTAGTACTGTTCTGATTATTGATTAGGAAACAGGAGTAAAACATAAAGTCTATTCCACAGTCTTCTCAATTAATTAAAAAAACAAAAAAGGTTAAGCTTCTGCCAGAACTGATTAACTATAAACAACTTCAAATGTAATTTTCTCTTTTGTTTTATTTCATTTACTGCCCTTTATCTTACTGTGCCTATTTGAGCATGATCTGTAACTTTCTTTTCCTAAACTATTACACTATAGCCTTTCATTTTTTAATTTTAGTTTAATTACTGATTAAAAACAACCCATGCACCTGGGGTGTTTTTATGAGAAAGTATCACCACATAAACGGTTTATCAAGGAATTTATTTAGTTTATCTTAAAAAAAATCATTAGCTCTTAAATAAGTTATATTTGATAAAAATTATCATTTTTATTGGATTGTTTTTACAGAATTAGCATTAGCTGATATTTGTAAATATATTTACTTTTATCCAGGACGATTTTACAGTTTTGCTCCAATTAAAAGAGTTTTAATCTAACGCTTTCATGTTGCTGTGGAGGTGATCAATAATACAGTGCTTAAACTATTGACTTATCATTTTCTTATAATTCAGAAAACACTGGCATTCTTTGATATCTTAATCTGTGAACATTTCCCGCATAATAAAGTTTCCATGCAATTAGCAAAGTGACTCACTTCATTTACCTTTCAGTTCTCTGTAGCAGAAATCAGCACCCTTCACTGAGCTAGGCAGTAAGTCCTACTCTCTAAAACAAACATCAGGGTTTAAAATGATTAAGTTACATCTATGATTATATGCTTTTTTCTGTCAAAGAGATTGGCTTTCGAGGTCTAAAAATTAAGACATTTAAAGTCATTAATAATTCATTTCCCTCAAGACTAGTCAGACCTTTAGTTCTCTAGAAATCCAACTTACATTATCAGCACTTGCATTTTTATTAGGATCTATCTCAGTTTCCCTTATTTGTGGTAAACAATATTTTCAACAATTATAAATATAGTACAACATTATGTAAGTAAGCTTTGAATACAAATGGTCTTATACTATTTACTCTGTACAAATAATATTTTTGCACTCAGTAATATATTTTAGAGGTGCAAATGCCATGCACAAAATGCTCAATAAAATTTTTTCAAGCTACTTATAAATATGAAGTTTTAATGCTCTGCATTTTGCATGACTACAGAAACTCATGGTAGCTTTGAACTAGAACCCCTGCAATGAAGTGAGACGTAGCTATGCCTTCATAAGAAGCCTTAGTTACTATGGCTTCTTTTAACCTTATGTGCCAGCCCTACTGAAATAGATGCAGTTCTCCTCTTATGGCATATTCCACAGCTCTGTCGGAACACAGAATTTTTCTGCCAAAAATATCCTCCCTTTCTTGCAAACTTCTGCTTAGTTTTTAAGACTAAGCAGAAGTGTCACTTCCCCTTTGAAATACTCTGAGAACTTTCAACATGAAGGTAATTAATTTTTATTCTGTGTATTCATATATATATATATATCTTAGTGTGTGAATAGTAATGTGCTGTTTTCTTAACTTTTCTGTCACTTCTGTTAAACTAATATTTCTACAAGAGAGACTGTAACATATTTATCTTCACATACTCTGTGGCAAGCAATGACTGTCTTCGAAAAGGTATACAAAATACATACAGATTGAATAAATGAGTCTTCTGTTCACATTCCTCATGTTTTCTTTTTTTATAAAAATGCGTATACTGTTTCTGAGTTTCATACAAACAGGAAGAGAACTCTAGTACTGATTAACCGATGGTAGAGTTTGGACCATTATTATCCTCCAAAAACCGACATGGGAAAGGCTTAAAGCCTGGGTTTACTGAGAAGAAAGGGTACACTTCAGAGGTGAAAACCAGGTGAAGATTTTATTTGTTGTGGACATAACCTTCAAGAAGATTTTGAGATTCCTCAGTCTTCCTTCTATTTTCTTTTGTCCCTATCCATAAGGTGGAAGGTTATGTTTTACCACACATTCCCTTTGATCGACAATCGGTATACTTACTGGAGTACTAACAGCAACAAATCTGTCCAATCTCTAAAGGTGGAAGCTTTAAAAGTATGTGCCAAAATAAGCATCCTCTGTCATGAAGTTAATAAACTCTATCACCATTAATGTAATAGAGAGCTAAATGGAATAAGTAGTCTTTGCTAAGTACATGCATATCAGTTCAGGCCATTTTCTTTCTCACTAGGAAATTTATTCTATCAAAACACCCAGGATAAGTCATTGTGTTTCAGGGATGAACTGAATGTTCTGAACAAAGAGATGTTGAAGTGATAATAGAGAGGTACTGTAAAGAAATAGGACTGCATAATAAATAAGCCGTACATAAAACTAAGGTCTACATTTGATCACAAACATCAGCATTGGTGATGTTATACTATTGTTGATCTATGTCAGTTTCAAGTATTTAGTGCTCTCTGTGTTTGAGTATCAGATTTAGTCATTAATTTATTTAATAAACACATTTATTTTGAGTGCTTATCAACTCTTAGGAACTCGACACATTATGGGACACAATGGTGTTTTAAATGGACATAGCTATGTGGTATGGTCTATCCTGTCTGCATGGAGTTTGCATTCTAGATGCAAAGAAATTAACCTCTCACTATCCTTGTAATAACCTAACTACATGTAAGATATATTTGATCTAGGATTAGTACAACTTATCAAATATGTATACAAGTAACAGGCCTAATCCCTTTTGTGTTTGTTTGTCTTGGTTTTTTATTTAGTAGTTTAAATGCTTTTTCATCAATGGGATATTAGTGTGTGCTTTCAATACAAAGAAAGGCCACTTATTCTAGTTCCAACTCAAGCTATCTACTAAGTCATTAAAGTTGAAATGTAAAATCTCTTCTATATGCATGTTTTTTTGGAGACTCAGTTTCCGAGTGCTAGCATAGTTTGAGGAAGTTGTAGAGAAGCTGGGATGTAGAGCCTGGCTAGAAGGAGTGTGTCAATGAGATGGATCTTGGAATTTCTACTTGCCATTGTCTCTGGTCTAGCCCTCTCCTTCCATAATATAAGCTTATATTTGCAGCACCATGCAGACCACTGTGCCACTTTCACCATGATGACTGACTCAAAAAGTAAAAGAGAAAGTGTCAAAATAAATTCAACCCTTAAGAAATTTTGCTACATATTCTGACATAACAGTGAGGAACATAACTGTTCAAAAGTGTGTTTTACCTCAATTTACAAATTCTCTTCATAAAAGGGAAGCATTTTAATTGATACCAAAGAAATTTTGTAAATCAATATAAGAAAACACAGTGCATAAGTACAAAAATTTAATAAGCAGACAAAAAGAAAAAAATTAGAAACATTAGATCTTTGAAGACTGAGTTGTAATGAAAAACAAAGCAAAAAAAAAAATAGAAACTCTTAACAGACTAATAAATAGCAAGGACATTGAATCAGTAATCTAAGCCCTCCCAACAAAGAAAGATCCAGAAAAATAACTTTGTAAGTTAATTGTCCAAAGTATTTAATGAGTTCATCCAACTCTTGTCAAACATTTCCACAAAATTATATAGGAAAGAATACTTCAAATTTTACTTATTGATATCAGTATCATCTTGTCACTGAAACCACAAAAACCTATTTAAAAAAGGTGCTTGAAAAGTAAATGCCATTTCTGAACAAGAAAGGAAAAATGTTCAACATAAAGCTATTTGATATATTTAACACAGAATTAAGAGAACTGTGAGTCAACAAAATTAAATGTATTACATAGTGGTAAGGATGGTTTAAAATATACAGCAATATATGTGATACAGATTTTTATGGAATTAAAAATATATATAAATTATCTTATCAATAGATGCAAAACATGGCAAATTATTTCTGATTTAAAACTCAACAAATTCGGTATACAAGTAATTCATTGCAATCACGTAACAGTTGTATGTAGAAGTCCCACTACAGGTATCATGTTGGATAGTGAAAAATTAAAGGCAGTTTCTCTAAAATCAGAAAGAAGGCAAGGAACTGCATTCTTGTCACTTGTGTTCCCCATAGTAAATTCCTTGTTAGAGTAGTCAGTGGTCACTATCCCTCTGTATGTAACAGCACAGAGGAACCTGTGGAACTTATGCAGTAAACTAAACCAATCACAGAAGGACACATACTTCTTGTTCCACCTACAGGACACAACTAAAATAGCCACTTTTAAGGAAACAGTGCAAGGGTGGTTGCTGGGTCTCGTGAAATTTTGAAATCGGAATTACTTTCATCTAGCCTAAGATTTCTGTTTCAAACAAATATATTTTGGGGCTTCTATTTGTATATTTAGGAGTACTGTATACCTATAAATTAGTTAAGAGGGTAAATACCTTGTTGCTTCTCCCAACATAAAAACAAAACAACAAAACGAAACACGTTATGCAAATTCTGGCCAAAATCCTGTATTTTATACATACAAGTTTTTCAACTCTATTGATAAAATGGTTTGAAATCTTAAACAATGTTAGATCAGAATGAATGCTTGTTTTGCCAGAGTTGTGTCATTTGTATAAAAAACAATAGTATATTTTTGTTTATTGTTAGTTTATTTTGTTTTGCTTTAAATATTTATTTTGTTTTATTGAAAATAGATTTTTTCATACAAAATATTTTGTTTATGATTTCTCCTCCCCCTACTACTCTCAGTTCCTCTGACATTTGTTCCCATTTGATTCCCCAGTGTTTCTGCATCTCTTAAAAACCAACAACAACAACAAAATCTAAGGAAAAAATAAAATAAATACAATAAGATAAATTAAAAAAAAAACAAATAAGAATATTAAAAAAAAAAAAACCCTGTATTTATGTTCCCGGAACTAACAAATTATATTTACCTGTGTATTCAAGATGAAATCCTGCAGCAGAGACACTGATGTCTGACTGGAAATTTAGGTATAAATTATTTGATGTACTATTCAGAAGATGAGGTATTGTTGTCCCTGAAATGACAATTGAAAAGACAGGTCAAGGCCTGAAAGAGCACAGCAACAATAAAGAAATTACGTAAACTGGTAACCTGCCAACACTTCTTAATTTAAATTTCATATTAGTCAAAAGGATTTGAGAAAATTTAGCAGAAATATTTCCCCCTTTATCTTATTTTATTTCACTGTTCCTGTCTCCAAGGAGAATGACCTGTGAGATTACTTCATAAAATTCCCTAACATTAGAGACAGACAGAAAGAAATACAGTGCCCAAAAGCTGTTTTGAATTTTATGGAGATTTCAGTATCACCTATGTAAGCTGAAAATAAAGTATATTTAAAATTTGCATGTGATCTTTAAGCCATTGTGACTCAAGCCTTTGTACAGGTTCAGAGCAGATATTCATGAATTCACATTTATTAATGAAATAGAAACATAATTCTGCACCAGGTTGAATACTTGGTATTTCTTATACTCTGATAGCAAAGATGATCATTAGATTTCAAAAAGAAATCTCAGTTTTGAAATATTATTAGCCTGTCTCTCAGCAGATGCATTATAATGGATTTCTGATCTTCTGAAGTAAATGAACCTTGTTCCATCCAATTATTGAATGTGAAAATATAAAACATCTGCCTGAACAAATGAGTTCCTGCTTATTTATTCTAAGACTCCAACACAGTTTCAAACAACAAGCACTGAAAATCATAATGGATTCATCTTGAGATAAAGTCCAAAGTATATGAGTGTTCAGTGCTGCAAAAATCCTGGGAATATTCATAATGACTTTACACTTCCTCAGTACAAATGGGTGTAAGAAGTGCTGGTGAGTGCTAGGGGAAAATGAGAAGGCTCACTTATACACTGTATCTTTGGTGTTGAATTGTTCCGGATCTGATTCTGTTCCCTAGTGCCAGGACTGCCATACAATAAACAGGAGGTAAACAGAAGCCAGAGAGTTCCCTGGACCTGCCCAAGGCCTGAGAGGATCTTAGTAATTAAGAAGTCTGACTGGGAGGAGATAGGGAGGGGGCTGCAGTGGGAATACAAAGTGAATAAATTATAATTAATTAATTAAGTAAATTAAATTTTAAAAAAAGAAGTGGTGCTGTAGTCTCTCCAGCTTGGTCCTGTTCTCCATCTAACCACAACTGTATAATCTCTGGCAACTAAATCTCAGCAAACTTCAATCAGTACTGAGATCCATGGAGGGATAAAATGAGGAGGTGTCTGACCAGCTAGTAGATGTCATAGGTCACACAGAGCCAGTGTGAAGAGTAACAATTGCATTCCTTTTAATCGCTTTTTTATCATTATACCTACTAGTATGAATATTGCACTCAAGCAGCACAAATGAAATCATATGCAAAGATATATAGGATTGTGCTTTCATCTGAATCTATATTTAACTGGTTATTTATGTTTAAATCACACTCTTTCTGCTCTCGGTAATGATTTCCTTTGCTCATTAGTAATTCTGATTAACTGTTTATCTGCCATTTCAACTCTCTTAAAGTCATTCATTCTTATTATCTAAAGTATGTTCACAGTTTAGCGATGTTTGTGTTTATATTTCTAGAAATTTTAAAACATAGCAATTAAAAATCACAAAATAAAATCCTTACTTCCATTGTTATTTGATGGGGGAAAAACTAATGCATATATATAAAATAATATATATATAATGCATATATATATATATATATATATATGACACATATCTTCCTTAGAACTTTAACAAACTCCACAGAAGTATTTTGTTGTTGTTTTACAAGACAGAGTTTCTCTGCTTAACAGCCACAGCTGTTCTGGAAATTAGTCTGTAGACCATATTGGCTTTGAACTCACAGAGATCTGCCTGCCTTGGCATCCTGAGTGCTGAGATTAAAGGTGTTTGCCACCATGTCCTGCTGTCATGGAAGACTTTTTTAAAGTAGCCAAGACTGGGTGCTGGAGAAATGGCTCAGAGGTTAACAGCACTGGCTGTTCTTCCAGAGGTTCTGAGTTCAATCACATGGTGGCTCACAACCATCCATTTTGAGATATGATGCTCTCTTCTGGCATGAAGTAGTACATGCAGACAGAACATTGTAAACATGAGAGCAGCCAAGGTCTTAAATAACAAGGTAGGCTATTTCATTCTGGTTTTCCCTCTCGAATGATTTTTGTGTGGATATACAATTGTTTTTATTTCAAAGAAGTGATTTTTTTTTGTTTCCTTTATTATTATTTGACAGTGCTTCATGGCATCTGTCACGTTATTCAATTTCTAAAATTATTTTAATGACTGCATTGTATTCTGCTGAATAAAATTATCATAATTAACAAAAGCTTAGCCATGTTTTTAATTACTGTTATTTATCCTTATTTTTAAGAGTAAGGTTCACTCCAGGTCTTTCTATCTCTCCTTCTTTCATAATATGCCCTGCACTCTGTCCAAAGTTTGGCTATGAGTCTCAACATCTGCTTTGCTACCCTGCTGGGTAGAGTCTTTCATAGGCCCGCTGGGGTAGGCTCCTGTCCTGTCCTGGGTCTTTTATGAGACTGATACTCCAACCAAGGACCATTCATGGAGATAACCTAGAACGCCTGCACAGATGTAGCCCATGGCAGCTCAGTTTCCAAGTGGGTGCCCTAGTAAGGGGAAGCAGGGCTGTCTGTGACATGAACTGAGTGGCTGGTTCTTTGATCACCTCTCCCAGATGGGGGAGCAGCCTTATCAGGCCACAGAGGAAGACAATGCAGCCAATCCTGATGAGACCTGATAAACTAGGGTCAGATGGAGGGGAAGGAAGACCATCCCTATCAGAGGACTTGGAGAAGGGCATGGGAGGAGATGAAGGAGGGAGCTGGGATTGGGAGGGAATGAAAGAAAGAGCTACAGCTGTGATACAAAGTGAATAAACCGTAATTAATATTAAAAAATTTGAAAAAATAAGAGTAAGGTTTGCGTAGTATTAATAAATCATAATTCAGTAAAATGTTAAAATTTGCATAAAATAATCAACAAATATTACACAATTATAATTAGAATGCTGGAAAATTTTATAACAGTATGTTACCATTCATTTCAATACTTGAAAAGTTCTTATAACTTACGTCATTGTGTATGGTTCATAACTAAACCTGAAAATTTTGTGGGACTTATTTTAATTCTTTTTCTGTATTACTGAGTATATTTTCATTTTAGATGAACTTAGATTCCTTTTTTTACCTGAATAACTTCCAAGTCTTGGTGCATTGTTGTCTCCCCCATCGTAGAAGTCCAGAGAATCCCAGTTATGTTCTGTAGCAAAGCTAACAACTTGAACCTAGGAAATAACAGGTGTTTTGGTAAAAATTATTGTTTCTAACCAGATATACAGTCTAGAAGTACCCACTTGAAGGGAGATCTTAAGGTCAGACAACATCCCTGTGCGCTTTCATAGACGGCACAGCAAATGGGGCTCTTTGACATTACATCACTGATCCAAATGTACTAATCTCTAGGAGAGAAGCCTTATGTAGCAACTGGCCGAGTGCAGGATGGGTATAACATGGACGTTGCCTGTCACTATCTCAGAACATATCTTTATTAAGTGCTTTGGCTAAATGTGCTAGGAATTCAAACATGTTCTCAATGACTAGCTACCATTTGTGCTTTAGGGTACTAAGACTTCTGTCAGTGGCTGGATTTTCCCAGTGCTGCAGTGTAAGAAAATGAAAAGATATGTGGCCCACAGACACAGAAGACTTGGGCATGAATTTTCAGTAGATTATTGGCTTATTATTGAAACCATCTTCATGAATTTGAGTTTTTCTCTAATTATTTAATTAAATAATTTAATTATTGTCAATATAGGCAGCCACAAACAATACTTTATAATAGATTTGTATGCATCTTGCAAACACTATTTTTATTAATGTAGTAACAATCGTGAAGTCACCTTGAAGGTCTCTCAACTTAGAAGGCAAATATTGGGCTAATATTCTGTGTCTATCACATTTTATTTCAAGAAAGAGACATGTGCTACTTTGCTGTACCTCACTTAGCACAGTATGAGGTTTGCAGGAATCCACAGAACTCACAACTGTGGCTTCTAATTTGTTCTTTATAGACTGCTTTGCAGCTTTAAAGAAATGAAGGAAGAATTTTATTAGAATGCATTCATTTTAACTAACTGGATTCTGTTGTAAGTATAGGCACTCAGTTGTTACACAGTTATGGCAATTCCACTCATTACACAGTCCTTTTCTGCAAAGCAGTCCTCCATCATTCTCCTATTCAAGTGATGCTGGCACTGCTGCTCGAGGGGTGAGTGCCACATGGTAGGAGATATCCTGCCTGCATGATTGGCACCTGATCTAATGCACTGTTCCAGAAAAATAAGAATCAAAGCTCCAACCACTACTGTCTTAAACAATAATTCATTCCTGATCCTTGTCTGGATTTTTCTTTTCTTCAGCTTAGAGTAAGAAAATATTGTACCGAGCTAAAATTCCGTTGTAAAGATTCATGAAGGCGTTGACTTTTGATCTGAGCTCAAGGTAACAAGAAGCTTCTAAAGGAAGGAAATTATTATGTGTGTGAAACAGTGGGTGAGTCAAATCATGAGCTGGACTTAGTGAACTATCAGTAATCCAATTTAGCCACAGTGGAGAGAGTATTTATGTAAGAGGAAATGTGAATGTACCATTAGAAGCACAACAGAATACTGAAAAGTGGTGAAGCTTAATGATAAACACAAGTGAACACAAGACAGCGGCGCTGGGCTTGAAACTTCCTGATAAGCTCTACCTGCACAGTTTTAAATACCAAGAGATGCTGCCAGTCTCTGTGCTTCAAATCACTCACAGAAGTTACTGTGAAGAAGATGTCTAATTCAAAGATTCCCAAAATATTAAGCTATATAATCTGTACCAAAGGCTTAATGTCTAGTATAAATTGAAAACTCAGAATCTTAGCTGAGAAAGGTGAGGAGAGTGATTAAATACTAAACACTAGCAAAATAATTACACACTTGAACATATAATTATGCTTTCAGTTCTCCACTAAAAGACTGAAAAGTGGGAGGGGGAATAAAATCAAGGCTTCACTTCAAGTGCAGAACTGAATTGGGCAGAGAAAATGAGAGTGGAAGAGTGAAACACTGCAAAGCTGAACTAGGTACAGAAATAAAAACCTGGTGTCACAAGTTGACTCAGGAGAATTTAGCATATTCCATGTGATACAAACAAGAGACTGAGACAAAATATTCAACAATTTTTATTTTCCCCTAAGTTATTCAGAGCACAGAAGCAGAAGAGCAAAATATAAGCATCTCTAGGTATGCCTACTATACATAAAAGAGGAATAACATTTATTCAATTCTATATTTGTCAATGTATTTTAGAAACAATAGATCCTAATATCTGGAGCTTATAAATATTATTGTGTGTGTGTGTGTGTGTGTGTGTGTGTGTGTGTGTGTGTGTGGTATGGGGTACATATTTTAGATGTGACTAAATGAAAAACCTTGAGACACATGAAAAAAACGATTGAAAAGGTAGATGAGAAAACAATGTGTCCACAGAAGAATCAGATTGAGGTGGCCAGAAGCCAAGAAATACATGCTGGCCATTCAATGTCAGAAACAGCAGGAGAATTCCTTAGAGATTTTGAATACAAGCGGATCTATCCGTAGTTTGATGTTTGTATACTCACTTTTAGTTCATTGAGAAGATAATATTTTAATCGTTAAATAGCTGCTCAGTTTATAGTTATCTCTTATGATACTCTCAAATATTTGATACAATTTGCCATGGGGATGCCAAGAAAATACAGCTTGATATAATAAAAACATAGTGGGTATAGAAGCATGAAATAGTCAGGAAAATCTAGCAGGCAGTGTTCTGAACTCTCTTATATTATGAAAGTTAGTGACTGAGAATCCACAATGACAGAAAGTCAAAGAGACAGCAAAAGACTACGGCACTGATTCAGCCTCGTGAGAAGTTTGTTTTAGATAAATCTAGCCACTGTGGCAGCAGCATAACTTTATGATTGAGTGTGCTGGATAGTTTTATGTCAACTTGACACAAACTTTAACATCATCTGAGTCATTAGAACCCCAATTAAGAAAATGCTTCCATAAGATCTGAGAGTAGGCAAGCCAGTGCAAAATACCTTAATTAGTGACTGACAGGGTAGGACCCAGCCAATTTTGGGTAGAGCCATATCTGGGCTGGTGGTCCTGGGTCCTATAGGAAGGCAGGCTGAGCAAGTCATGTTAAGGAAGCCAGTAAACAGCACTCTCCTTGGTCTCCATGTTCCTGCTCTGTTTGAGTTCCTGCCCTGACTTCCTTTGATGATGACCAGTGATTATGAACAGTGATGATGAACAGTAAGCCAAATTAGCACTTTTGGTCTTGTTTTATCACAGCAATAAAAACCCTAACAAAGACATCCAGTTATGTTTTTAAACATTAAAAGTCATCATTGATTAGAAAAAAAATCAAATATCACTTTACTCTGGAATCATACGAACTTGGGAAGTTCATGTTGATAATAATTATGTAATTAGCATTTCCTCATGATTTCATACATAGTTGTTCTCTTGTTAAATACAGCCCTTTGGGAACTGTCTCTGGTACGCTCTCATAAAATGAAGAGGGAAATAAATGAATCTATTTTCCCTCACAAACATATCACATCAAATGAATATGACAAACTGATTTTCCTGTGGATGTTTTCCCAAAGAAATCTCAATAATAAAACATTGTGTGTATCCAAATCTTTTCTCATTTTTTCAACCAAATGATAATTTATTTCAACACAAATCTGATTTATTCATATAGGTTTTAAATGCATACATGCTTAGTTCCATACCCTCAATTAAATGTTTTTTTAACGAGTAAATTAGTTATAGAACAGTAAATAGTAAGTTTAAAATATAAGAGACATACTAAATATGTTTATCATGGCTAATTTTTTATTATTTTTAAAAATTTTTTCACAACTTATTTATTATATATCCCAATTGAAGCCCCCTTCCTCAATTCTCTCCATCCTTCTCATTCTTCCCCCCAACCCCTTCCCCTAGCCCACTGAAAATGGGAGTTCTCCTCTGCCATCTGCCCATAGCTTATCAAGTCGCGTCAGGATTGTCTGGATCCTCTTCCTCTGTGGCCTGGCAAGGCCACATCACTGGGGGCAAGTGATCAAAGAGCAGACAACTGAGTTCATGGCAGACACAGCCCCTGCTACCCTCACTTGGAGATCGACATGGAGACTGAGCTGCTAATTGGCCACATCTGAGCA
The DNA here is from genome assembly GCF_907164565.1 of Psammomys obesus. Lineage (NCBI taxonomy): Eukaryota > Metazoa > Chordata > Mammalia > Rodentia > Muridae > Psammomys > Psammomys obesus. Next base: position 29,299,523 of record NW_026596079.1, on the reverse strand, counting down.
GGGGATCTAGATCCTCTCCACGCATGGTCATCAGTTGGTGCATCGGTCTCTGCAGGACCACCTGGGCTCAGATCCTTTAGCTTTGTTGGTCTCCTTGTGGGACTCCTATCCTCTCCATGTTCCTCTAACCCCACTCCACTCTTCTTCCATAAGACTCCCTGTTCTCTGCACAAAGTTTGGACCTGAGTATCAGAATATGTTTTGATCCTCTGTTGGATGGAGCCTTTCAGAGGACCCTCTATTCTAGGCTCCATCCTGTTTCCTAACTTCCACCACTTCTGGTGTCTATCCTGTTTGCCGTATGAGATTTAAGCATCTTCCCTACAGTCCTCCTTAGTGTTGAGCTTATTTAGGTCTCTAGACAGCTAATCCTATATTATACAGCTAATATTCACTTATAAGTGAGTGTATATCATGCCTGTGTGTTTCTGGGTTACCTCAGTCAGGATGATTTTTTCTAGTTCCAACCATTTGCCTGAAAATTTCATGATTTCCTTGTTTTTAATAGCTGAGTAGTGTTCCATTGAGTAGATGTGTACCACAATTTCTATAACCATTCCTCCACTGAGGGACATCTGTTGAGGTTTTTTCCAGGTTCTGGCTGTTACAAATAAAGCTGTGCATGAGCATAGTTGAGCAAATGTCTTCACTGAATGGTGGGGCATCACTTGGGTATATGCCTAGGAGTGGTATAGCTGGATCTTGAGGTAGTGCTTTTTTCAGTTTTCTGAGAAAATGCCAAATTGATTTCCAAAGTGGTTGTACAAGTTTACATTCCCAGCAGCAGTGGAGGAGGGTTCCTCTTTCTCCACATCCTCTCCAGCATGTGTTGTCATTTGGGTTTTTGCTCGCAGCAATTTTGATGGGTGTAAGATAGAATCTCAGAGTTGTTTTGATTTGCATTTCCTTGATGACTAAGTATATTGAGCATTTCTTTAACTGTTCGTCTGCCATTCAATATTCCTCTGTTGAGAATTCTCTGTTTAGCTCTGTATCCCATTTTTAATTGGATTCCATGTTTTGTTGATGTCCAATTTCTTGAGTTCTTTATATATTCTGGATATTAGCCCTCTGTCAGATGTAGGATTGGTGAAGATATTTTCCCAGTCTTTAGGGTGTCATTTTGTAATGTTGCCACTGTCCTTTGTTTTACAGAATCTTTTTCAGTTTCATGAGGTCCCATTTATTTATTTATTTATTTATTTATTGTTTTTTTAACATATGCATTATTGTATTTGTGTATTTATAGTAAAAACATACATAATGATATCTTATTTTAGAACAATTATCTACCTGTGTAATATAATTTAAAAGCTGTAAAAACTGGTCTTCAAACCCACATCTTAAAAAATAAAAAAACCTGAGACATATATATATATATATATATATATATATATATATATATATATATATATTTAGTAATTGTAGATCTTAGAGCCTGAGCTGTTGGTGTTCTGTTCAGGAAGTTGCTCCTGTGCCAATGAGTTCTAGGCTCTTCCCCACTTTTTCTTCCAACAGATTTAGTGTGTCTGGTTTTACGTTGAAGTTTTTGATCCACTTGGACTTTACTTTTGCGCAGGTCTCTTTTCATTTTTCTGCCTGTAGACATCTAGTTAGACCAGCACCATTTGTTGAAGATGCTATCTTTTTTTTAATTGGATGTTTGTGGCATCTTTGTGAAAAATCAGGTGCCGTAGATGTGTAGGTTTATTTCTGGGTCTTCTATTCGATTCCATTAATCTATCAGTCTATTTCTATGCCAGTACCATGCAGTTTTTATTACTGTTGCTCTATAGTACAGCTTGAGGGAAGGGATGGAGTTACCTCTACAAGATCTTTTATTGTAGAGAATTGTTTTAGCTATTCTGGGGCTTTTGTTATAATTTTGATTTAAAAATATGTCCAGTAATAAAGTCCATATGGGGAGTTATTATTGAAGATGATAAAAGGTCCTGCAGAATATATAAGAGGAAAATATATTCATTTCATGCTATGAGATTTCCAACTGCTCAACTCAGGTTCTGTTTTCTGAGTGGATTCATTGAATTTTGTATTGGCTTTGACATGTACAGTTTTGAGGGTATTTGCCTAAGGTGAGTAATATATTTCACAGTTTTCCTGTAGATATTTTATTAGTTTATTATGCATGTCTAACTCTCCAAATTAGTTCCAAATCCCCTGCTTGAGGAGGTGTCCATTGATTTTTCTAAAAATGTTTACCGAGGTTGGAGTGCCAGTCCCTGCAGTAGTTGCCAGAAGAATCTTGGCCACTGTTCTCAGCAGCTTACAGACAATTAGCAGATAATAAGAAACTCTGATTGGTGTTACAGTAAGAACACATAGGAGAAAATTTAACCTTTTTATCTAGTTCATAGAAGGTTTATTACAGAAATATACTTCAGACAGAAATGAGAATAAGGCAAATAAGGAGAGATTCTTGATACAGTCTCAGGCATAGGAAATAAAATGCACAGTGTCCACAGGAAACCGGATACCACTCTGTTACAGAGATAGATATTGTGAACACAACCAAATTAAATAAGTGAGAACTGAGTGCAGAGGAACAGCTGCTGTTGAGGATTTAAAGTCCTCAACAGCAGTCGAGGAAACACAGGTGCTATGAGTAAGAAAGTGATAGTATAGGGTTTTAATTTTCAGAAGTGCTTAGTTGGTTATTTGGTTGGTTTGTTGGTTAGTTGATTGACCGGTTTCTCATTAATTTTGTCAGGAATAGACTGAAGAGAATATGTCTGGAACAAGGATGAGAACCACTTTATCTTCTGTAGTAAAAATACAAATGGAAAGACATGGAGACTTGTGAAAGCCAGTCTTGGCACACTTTGTTAGACACAATATTAGACAGAATAAGAATAAAAATTTCTGGCTTGAAAACTGAATGTGGTTAGAGACATCTGATATAGAGAATGATAGAGAAAACTAAATGGGTCATGCTGAGAGAAAGAGAAAGAACAATGGAAAAATTATTTTGATAAAGAAATCATAAAATTACTATTAGAGAGCTTAGCTGAGAACCTCCGGTGGCTACTTTAGATGGTATAAAGCTGGAGTTAAAGATGTAGTCTCTCTATAACAGTCCAAACACTATTATTAATTCTTCTCATCTTTCAAGAAAAAAAAAGCTTTTGTTTTTATTCTGTCATTGTTGTCATTTTTTTGTTGTTTTTTTAATCTGTTATTATTTGAGTAATCCTTGGCTCCTAACATTTACTGAGAAAACAAAAGTAAAGACTCTGCTAAGAGGCTGATATAATCAGAAATAAATGGGCCTCAGACTCCTAAGAACAATGGCTTGACATTAAAGTAAAGACAAGGATAAATGTAGAAAAAGGAAATTCAGGTGTAAGAAAGCTACTAAAATCCATGACACTGTTGATGTAACAACTAAGGAGGGAAGGAATATATTGAGAGTGACAGGAAAATCTGTAATGGTAAACTGTGTTGTCTCAGTGCACAGATGAGCAATGCAAAGGATTTAATCATGCAGGTGTTCATGGAAGAGCAGCATGATTAGAGCATTAGGTACTAAAGCCACACTACAAAGTACTGAAAAGAAGACATGACAGTATGGAAAATATGAGTTTTTAAGATTATCATTTTAAGATGGGATAAAAATGAATAAGCTGATAACATGTTAAGCACATCCTTCATAACCTTATGAATAAATGAATTAATTAATAAAAGATTAGATATTATTCTCATTTCAGAGAAAAAAACAATCTTAAATAATTCAACAAAGACGTTGAATCAATTTTTTTCAGAGTGTGTATTTGGGAGAAATCCAGAAAGGGCTCAAGAGAGGAAGGAAAAAAAGAGGCCTTCCTTGAGCATAGTAGAATATACATGGTATGATATCAAATTAATAGAAAAGATATTCACACTGGAGTAAAGGTTTAAGTATGAATGGGAGAAAGGACAGAATCAATGGATGGGCTAACTAAAACCAAGGATATATATTTTTAAAAAGTTTTGTGAAAACCTACATCATTGTAATCTAATTATGTATATAGGTATAAATATAGTTGTGATCAGAGATGTCATGCATATGATAGCAATATTGCTCCCAGAGAATATGAGTTATTAAACCAAAATTTTATCAGCAACTATGGTACACCACCCTCAGAATTCCTAGTCATGGAGAACCAGTTCCAAGGCCCCTCTTGGTTAATCACAGAACTAGACAATATAACCCCATATCTGAAGACATTTTGGCTTATATACGCAGAGACATCATTCTAAGCCTGAGTTGGAAGTTACCATGCAGCTCCACAGCTTTCATGTACTGAAACCATCCCATGCGGGGCCCTGGATGCAGAAAAATGATCATTTTTCTTATTCAGCACTGAATTCTGCTATAATAGAAACCTGCCTGAAATGATGTGTCCACTGTTGCAATATTGCCATGGGGATTACTAGGTTATCAGCCATTTTCTAGGAGAATTGCAGGTCTGTTCCTGAGAGGGAATTTGTGCCTGAAGCTATGAAACTAGGGTAAGGTAGGGAGGTCACTGGCACTAATGGGAACCTACTCTTGTTTTACTAATTGTTCATGTTGTCAAACTGCCTTTAAATAGTTCTATATGCCCATTCAGAGAATCTTGCTTTATTTTTTTCAGTGATTCATGTAGAAGTTTCACGTCTGTTCAAAGAGCAAAGACTAGGTGACTATGAATGAGTAGCTGTGCTCAACTGTAGATAAGATATCAAATTATGAAACAATTTAAAAGCAGGTGAAAGAAAAGAATGTAAGAGCCAGATGAAAGTGAAGATTCCTGTGAAATGCCATCTTCCTAAAGAGCTCTGCTGGATAAGGTTGAAGTCTGAAGTATCCAGATAGGCACACTGAGCTTCATCTATATTATGGTGGACTTCCTTTTCTCAGCTTGGTTCTAAAAGTACCCCACCCCAACCCCCTCAGCCTTCAGGGAAGATCACAGGACAGACCTTTTCCTGATGAGGAAACCCATTCAACTAGCTACTATTCCTGGAAATACCCACCTTATATGCTAATAAAATGTCTTGGTGTCTTGACTTTCCAAAAGACCTTTGACTTTACCTGAAGATTCTGCCACCTATTTGATAATTAAGTACCTTATTCTTGGGACAAGACCATGCTACTGCATGTAAATGAGGTACTGTACCACTACATGTAAATCAAGTGTCTCTGATCACCTCACCCCAGTGAATCAAACACATTCACCCTCCAAATCCCTCCCACTGCCCAGGGTTTATAAACCCTGGATTTCAAATAAACAGACTTGTTGTCTGCATGCTACATGGTACCACTAGCTTTCCACTGTGGCCAACTGAATGTCTTGAGTTCTCCTAGGAGAGGGACGGCTCCCTGCCATACCTGGGGAAGCACCACCAGTCTCCTCAGGGTTGACAGGCCACAGTAAGCTTCCACCCTTTAAAAGGTGTCACCTGAGGCCATGTCTCACTGGCCTCTGTCCGGACTGCAAGCCAACCAGGCATGAGATCTGTTGTGCTTATCACAGCAGCTTAACTAAAAGCTGTAACACTTGGTATCACCATAGGCTTTGGAATGTAGGAGCTTCCATTGCCACATTCAATCTCAAGTCTAAAAGAGTTAAACTATAACACCCTGTGGAAAAAATGCTTTCTATACCCCAGCCTAGCCCGCACAAGCCTCACCCTGAGGCACTCTAGCCACTCTTGAGAGAAACAGAACCCTGTTCTCCATCTGGAGATCCAGGCCACCACCAAAATCCAGACCCCCACTGAACGAAGAGCTACAGGTATGGATACGATGGAGGCATTACATACATAAACTCACAGCAATAGTAATCACTTACATGAGACTTATACAAGATCAAGACTCACAAGATTCCAGTGCTGATGAAGGAGAGGCTCCTGAGGTTCTATCCATAACTGAAAGCTATTAAAAATTGATGGCCACTAAGAAAATGTAGTCAATTATCTTTATGGGTATGGCTGCTGATACCTTGAGGTTGCTGTAGTAGATGTTTCACACACATGGATATCTTTAACTTTTTAAAAATTATGTTTCTGTATTTATTTGTTATTCTTTCTCTTCTCTCTTTCTCTCCCTGTGTGCGTGTGTTTGTGTATGTGTGTTTAAACTTTCCTAGTGCCACAGTGTACATGTGAAGATCAGAAAACACTTTGCAGCAGTTGGTTATCTCCTTTCATGTAAGAGCAGGGATCTAACTCCCATTGTTAGGCCTGGCTCTGAGTACCTTTATTTGTTGAGCCACTTAGCAACCCTGAATTTAATGGTCTGAAAGTATAACATTAGTTTGGTGCCATCATTTGTCATGTTTTCATGATAATACCAACTGTTTGGGTCTTTCTTAGATTATCTGCATGATTTTCTATTTTGAAGACTCATGCCTTTGAGAGGTGATTGCATCTCGAGGTCTCTGACCTCTTTAATTGATTAATCTACTTGTGGGTTCATAAGTCATTGGGCTATTCAGAGATAGGAAACTTTGAGAGATGGATTGACTTAGAGTGAGTTACTGGAAGCATGTCTGTGGAGAATTCATTTTTATCCTAGCCTTACCTCTTCTAAAATGGAAATTATTTGGGCCAAAGATAATCCTATTGGATTCTGATATACATATCCCTTGATCTTCTTATCTAATGATTCTGTTATGTATAGCAGATTTTTAAAATTTTGTTTTTGTTTTTATTTATTATTGTTTGTCTTCTTGAAAACTGGATTTGTCTGCATCTTACTTTCAGGGAAAATATTAATAATGAATGTATTTCTATTAAACTTAGTCATATCAATCCCAACTATTTGTTAAACTTTAAGAAATAATATTCATTCTGTCATTTCTGAAAATATTAATTTCAAAAATAAAATGAAACAATAAGAAAAAATATAAATATCCTTACTTGTATGCCAGCTCCCTCTGGCACTGTGATCTTCCAAACACAATTCAAATTGTTGTCATAAGGCTCAGGATATCCAGGAGACAAAATAGTCCCTTTGCGCTTAGTTAAAATTCCCCCACAAGGCACTGAAAGTAAAACAGCATGAAAGCCAATTAATTCTAATGCAAAGGATTAAAATAAGAGAAAAAGTCTCCAACACAGAGCAGCCTTGTAAACAAAACCACATCACACCATGTTGTAAGACTCAAGCATACAACAAAAAGGTCTACAGAAATTAATTATACACCATTGATAGAAGAATACATGAAATAATACAATTATAATTTGTGTTACAATCCCTAAAATTTCATTGACTGCATTTCCCACACACACAAAATGAATAACATAAAATAAATCGGTGCTTACATACATAGAGCATTTTGATCTACTATTTGAAGTCATTTGGTACCTCCTTTATTATTTTGGGGGGAGAGTAATAGGATCTTTTGATAACTACTATCGATCCTACTAGTAATTATGTCCACTCTATATGATAAGAGTTCTATTTACTGTTATGTTTAAGTTTACTTAAGACTCCAATAGCCCAAACAGACTATAAAACATTTTTTCTTCATCCCGTTAGTAAGGAAACAGAGTCATGAAGAGGTTAAAAGATCTCACAGTAAGTGATGAACCTAGAATTTGCATCCTGGGTTTAGAGTCAGAGTTCGTGTTCCTCATTGGAAGGAAGATATTACAAGTGGTTATTATCAGTTTATCTCCTATAAAGGAGACTCCAAGCACTTTCCAAGTGTATTAGATAAAAAGGCCTCATGTCATGGATGACTTCATTCAGATTCTGGGCATTGCCTAATTCATAACTCATGAGTCTTCTGTCTGTTTGAGAATGTTTCTCAAACTCTCAAAGTCATTGGAATATAAATGTCTTAATCCAAGAATGTAAACACTACTGATTCCAAAATGTTTTTTTTTTAATGTAGAATATTCTCTACATAAAGAAACTAGTCCTTTGATTAAAATATATATAACAATTGACAAGTTATAATTCTTTTGGTTGCTACTGCTATTATTTAGAATAACAAGGTACTCTGCTGGTTAAACATTTTTCTAGCTTACCCATAATAGTAGGAAATAAAATTTATCTTGTTTGTAAACACACAGGTATACCTACCAAGCCATTTCTCCTTCACATACATGTTTAAAAACAATTTTAAATAAGTGATTCAGAGTTTTATGACACTTCTCAAGTCAAATGCAAATAAAAAATAAAATGAAACATGCTGTGTATAAGAGAGAAGTGGAGAGAAAAAGAGACAGGGAAACAGAGAATAGAAAGGGAAGCCTAAGGATGTCTTTGGGTATACTGTTTTCTCTCTCTGCCTTACACCTTTGAGACACGGTCTCTTAGTGAAGCTGATGCTATGCTAGATGCCACCAAGCTGTCTCTGTTCTCCAAGCACTTAGGTTGTTAAGAATGTACAAGGAGGTGTCTATGAAGTAGGAGTTGGGATTTGAAGAAAGGTTCTTTTCCTTGTAAACACACAGTTGTACCTACCAAGCCATTCCTCCTTCACACACACACACATACACACATTTACAAAACAATTTAAAACAAATGAAACACAGTTTTGTGACACTTCTCAAGTGGAAGATCAAAACTCCAAGGTGCTTGCTAAAAAAAAAAAAAAAAAAAAAAAAAACTACAAAAAATTAACAGTCATTTTTTTTTAATTATTTTATTTTATTTATATCTTTGTCTGTGTGGGTATAAACATGTATGTGGATGCCCTCAGAGTCCAGAAGATGGTGCCAAATCCCTTGAAATGAGAAACTGAAGTTACAGGAGGTGTATGAGAGAGGGTGCCTCCTCTGTTAGAGCCATACACCTTCCTCCTCCACTGTCCCCCTTTCCTAAGAGACAGGCTTGTAGCCTTGGCTGTCCTGGCTGTCCTGGACTTGGGTTGTAGGCCAAGCTACCCTCAAACTCATAGCCATCTGCCTGCCTCTGCCTCCCTTAGTGCTTGGGATTAAAGGCATACAACACCATGCCAGGCTGTAAGGCTGCATCAGGCACTTTTTCTTCTCTCTCTCTCTTTCTTTTTTAGGACATCAGTTTTGCTTTGTTTCTTTAGGTTATTTACTTAGTACTTATACTGTGTTCTGCCTGCATGTATGCATTCTTGCCAGCAGAGAACACCAGCTCTCTTTATAGATGGTTATGTGGTTGCTAGGAATTGAACTCAGAACTTTTGGAAGAGCAGCCAGTGCTCTTAACCTCTGAGCCTGAAAGAATCAGGCCTGACAACCCCCACCCCCACCCCAAAAGCCACACCATTCCCAGGATCTAGGCCATAGGTCACCAATTCCAGAAAGAAGACAATGAAGTCCCCTACCCAAGGAATAGCCTGGAGAAAAACAAGTAATATTTAACCATCACCCCTAACAATGGCTAATCAGTGAAGACCTGGAATTTAGCCAGGTCTTCTTTACAATAGGATAAGTAAAACAATTACAGTTTGGCTTGGCCCTCCTGACAAACAATTTCCTCCTGGCAACCAATATTTGCTAAATGTCAGTCAAGTATAAAACTGCCTAGCTGGAATTTCCCAAAGCTTAAGTGAGGGTATGGGACTGAGCTCAAGCTTGTAATAAAAAAGACAATATTATATTTGCATCAGAATAGACTCCTTGGTGATCTTTGGGGTTCTTGAGACTTGGACATATCAAGCCATCTCTCCAGCCCATGTCCAGACTTTATCGTTTTCTTTAGACTCCATTACAGATGGTTGTGAGCCACCATGTGGTTGTTGGGAATGGAACTCAGGACCTCTGGAAGAGCAGCCAGTGCTCTTAACCTCTGAGCCATCTCTCCAGCCCCCTCATCTGTTGTTTACTATTTTGTTTTGGCCAAAATGAGTGACACTTTTATTCATGAGAAGATTTTCAAATTATTAAAGGAAAGAGCATTTTTGCATATATACAAGCATGTATATACAATTTTAGTATTAGCTTTCACATTGTGGAACAATTTCTGTTTGCAGTCTTACTTCCAGAGATTAATTTTTTTATATTTAACACTTTATTTAATTTTATTCTTTTGTTCACAGTTTATTCTTTATATATTCTGATTGAAGTCGCCTCCCTCAACTCCCCCCAACTCCATCCTCCCTCCCTCTTCCCCCTATCCCCTTCCCATAGTCCATTGAAAGGGGGAGTTCTGTTGTTTTCTTATACTGCATTGCTGGGGTTAAGCACAAATTTAATTAAATTGGTCAGAAAGTATTTCGCACCTTTAAAAATGTTAACAACTCTTGTAAAGGGCTCAAAAATATCCTGAAAGGATTGGAGGAAGAATCATAAAATAAATATTTGATCCAAAAATAAATAAATAGCTAGGTAGATGGAAGATAGATGATAGATAGATAGATAGATAGATAGATAGATAGATAGATAGATAGATAGACAGACAGATCAAAGGAAGGCAATTGGCTCACCAAATACTTTCTGGTCCTCAGATAAATTAAAACACTGTATTTTTTTCTTGCATCTTTGTACTATTCTGCCACCTCATTTTCTTTGCCCATTATATTACATTCATCATAGCACTGACTCCCCTGCATAATTTATATGTAATATATACTCCCAAATTTCCATCAAAAGAATCATTCTAAGGTTATAAAAATGACACGTTGCTTCTCCATGAAAAAATATCCCCATTTCCTTAATCTGACAAATAAATACACTTCATTTCTTTAGTCTTTCTCCTTTTAATTAATCACCATGCCTCAGTGACTACATTTATTTCCATATATTTTGTAAACAACAAATGTTTGCCTCTAGCCAGAACTCCTCCTCTAACCTGGAAATTGTCCAGTCAGCATTTCAAAATTTGTATGTCCAAACAATACCTTTAAAATCTCCCCAGCTGTTTTTTTCTCCCTCTCAGTAGATCTTATCACCACTCAACATGATTTCAGGTTATAAAACTAAGACTTATCTTGATATCTGATTCTTTACTATCACATTTTATATTTCCATCTACATTCCGTCTCTCAACAAATCTTGTTATCTCTCCCGTAAAACATACACTTGGACTAGAAGTATGTCTCAGCCAGTGAAAGTACCACTTTGTGACCTGAGTTCAGTCATAGAACCAAGATTAAAATAATGCAGATGTGCTTTACCCCAGCAATCTTATAGGTGGGACAAATTAGAGGCTGCAGTAATTGTGGGTGCTGCCAACCAATGCAGCAAGAGGGAACACACCTCTGACACTGCCTGGAGGGCCAAGACCCAGAGATTAGACAGCACAGGATAGAACCAAACATGATTAGTAAAAACAAAACAAAAGAAAAAGTCAATGAAATTATTGCTAATGAAATTCTGCTATACTCATCGGTGCCTACACCAATTGTGCTCAGAGAGGCAAACAGATCCAGATACCCACAAACATGGTGGAGCTAGGGGGGCAAGAACTGTAGGAACTAGATGGGTCAAGGACACAGAAAAACCTACAAAATCAACTAACCTGGCCTCAGGGGCTGACAGAGACTGAACCAACCACCTGGGGTTATGCATGGGTGTGATGAAGAAGCAGTGAATGGTGGTGAGCGGTGGAGCACAAGAGAGGAGGGCAGCAGTGAGACTGGGAGAAGAGAAGGGAAGGGAAATTGTGGTCAGGATGTAAAAAATAATAATATTTTTAAATGCACATGAATTGGCCTGCGTCTGCCATCATATTATTCCTTCCTTTATCAGGACATGGGGCAGATAACAGGTCAGAATATCACAGGCCTGGAGTATGCAAAGGAACAGCAGCAACAAAAGAGATAATGCTTCAAGGATGAAAACAAGCAGAAACCCCTGAGATCATCCTCTCACCTCCACAAAACTACCTTGCTATGTGTTAACTTGCACTCAGACATGTACGCTTGCACAAATGTGCGTGCACACACACAAGATAGATAGATAGGTAGATAGATAGATAGATAGATAGATAGATAGATAGATAGATAGATAGATAGAT